>NC_091130.1:147340451-147560451 GCF_040183065.1 Periplaneta americana | reverse complement strand
AATATACACTTATTTTGGTCACTTTAACAATTAAGTCGTCTGATTAGTGTAATATGTTACTAGTCAGTAATGTACTCGTTTGCAATGGAGGGAGAAAGGAACTGACCACCCTACCCCTAATATCTCCTTACTTAGTTACCTTATGAGTGACGTCTTATTGGTGTAATTTATGAGGTTCAAACCTGTCTTAGAGAAGTTTACTAAACGAGTCATATCGAGACCAAAATGCATAAATTAGCAATGGAAAGGTGATATATATATATATATATATATATATATATATATATACAGACGTGGACAAATTATTAGACTAAATTAATTGTATATGCAACGAAGCTATATTTATCGGTAGAAATAATGAACAAAAATGAATTTTGCACAGATATAATGATGAGAAAATTGAGAATTGACGTTATTAATATTCTGTGAACATTCCCTTACTCTTTATTAACACGTTGATTTTGTCAGGGATGCTGGAAACCAAAGTTTGACACTTTCTTTGAATATCAGCATCATTTAGCCAGATATCAGACAGTGCTTAAATGAGTCCATGTGTGGTTGTAAGCCTCTTTTTATTCACTTCCTTCTTCAGTATAGATCACAGATTTTCAATCTCGTTCATGTCCGGTCTTCTTGCAGGCCATGGGAGAATATCTTCTGCAGTATATAATTAAACCACCAATAGTACCAACATAGCCAGAAAAAAATATACTTAACCATTGGAAAAATATACCAGAAGATGTAAACAATTATATTTACAACAATAGAGACTCGTGAATTACACTGATAGTTGATAATGACGAATTATATTACGTTTCCAAGAAAAAGTTTTAGTCTAATAATTTGTCCACGTCTGTATATATATATATATATATATATATATATATATATATATATATATATATATATATATATATATTAGCCGTACCCGTGCGCTCCGCTGCACCCGTTACAAATAAATATAAAGTAATTACATAATTAAAATAGGACGTTTGATCCAGGGAACATTAGAAGGATAAATCGTTTAATATGTTACTTAATTTAAATTGTATTTAAATAATTAAAATGCGATCATTTTGGTCCAGAGACCACTCATTTGGTGCAACGACAATTCCTTTAACCATAGTTTAATGAAGAATGACATATCTTTTAGTTTTAATGTGTACGCTTTATGATACTTGCTATATGTTTCCATTGAATTATGGTAATAACTTAATTTTAACCCTTGTTTTCTACGTCTTCAGTAAATGGCGCTTGGCCCGCTATGGTTCTGAACCCTTCAAATAACTTAAATAGTGATACAGCATATATAGTGATATGTAGCCTAATTATATTTCTTTCTTTCGAAAATGTAAGAATTCACTATCTCCTATGTACCATTGACATGGAATGAATAAATGTGTTTTTCTTTCTACTCAAAAATTTTATATTTTGCACATGGGAATTACTGTAGGAACAACAACGCTATAATCTGAGGCGGCGGTGAAAATGTATTGTATTGTTATTTTAAAAATATTGTATATTCTTAAATATCAGTCCTATCAAAATTTTGCATAGAATAAAACTTATCGGAAATTATTTTTAAAGAAACTTTTGTTATATAACATTTTTCACAAATAGCAATAATAAGCGAGATATTTCGATTTATTTAATTCAGGCCCCCTTATAACCCCCCTTTTAAATAACGTATTTTGAATGCCATATAGCCTGAAATCTAAGTTACAACGAACTTAATTTATATTCCAATTTTCATCGAAATCCGTTCAGCCATTATCGCATGAAAAGGTAACAAACATACCTTTTATTAATCAGCAGAATAAGACATAAAAAGAAAAATTTAAACTTTATATTTTCTCCTTAAACAATAAATTTAATTGATTTTTTTTAAACAAGGAGCATTAGTAAATTAAATGTTTGGTAATTTGGCTGTTATCTTGTCTTAAAGCCATGGATCGAAGTTGCTGCTGTGATTATAAGCTACAGTTGTGGTACATCTAGCTTCTGTGAAGCATATGTTTTCTGATCTTTTAGTTTATATTTATGTGAAAACAAATTAAATATATTTCGGATTTTGTGTACGAAATTCAATAAGGCATTGTTATAAATTTCATAGATATTAAGCACTTTAAATTCTGAATACAGCAGCTCTGAAGGATAATCAAGAGGTTTATTAAGGCATATTTTTATTATTCTTTTCTGTAGCAGAGTTATTGGCATGAGGGAGGTACTATAAGCACTACCCCATCCTATAATGCCGTATTGTAATATAGCTTGTACTATGCGAGGTAAATCAGTCGTAAAGTATGGACAGTATAGAAATTTCGTAGCATAATAAAATAGTGAAAATTTTTTCTTAATCTAATTCAAAGATAAAGAACATGTTTATCCCGACGTAAGTGTTGGTCGATTATTATTCCGAGATACTTAACTTCAGGAGATCCATTTAGTCCTACAATTACCCATTCTTAATCTACGCATAACCTTAAGGAGATTCAAGAATAATTTTAAAAGTTGTGTATATAAAGTGAAAATTAAAATTAAGGTGACATTCAACATTTAATTTTTTTAAGGTGACATGTATTTATCTAGGCTGACGAGTTTACTTCCTTGGTTTGAATTGTAAATTATTTAAAACTAGCGTGTAAGAGGGCCTTAGACTAGAAATGTTTAGTTTAAGTGTAGTTCTGTTTATAAGTATGCATAAGGATGTAATTATTTGACTTATTTGAACTGTTGTATCAGTGAAGCGAGGTGAGTCAGTGAAGTTATGGTTTTACAGTGCAGTGAACAGTTCCGATCAGTGACAATTTATAGCGTCAATGAAATGTGTTCTGTAGTGTCAGTGAAATGAGTTACAGAGTGTCAGTGAAATGTGTGCTAAAGTGTCAGTGAAATGCGTCATAGTGCCACTACAGGGAATGAGATGAGAGTAAAGTGAAAGACTATTGAAACTTATGTAGGACCTATAGATAATTATGTAGGTTGTATTGTAAAATTAGGTATTTTATTTTATGTTTTATTATTATTGTGTTAAATTGTATTGTGTAGTATTATTGTATTGTGTGTAAAATTGTATATGTGTTGTAAAATTGTATTGTGTATTGTAAATTTTATTGTGTATTGCTTATCATTTTAACTGTGTATTGTTAATATTGTATATACCACTGCCACCAGGTGCTTGCCCACTTGCAGTGTAAATAAATACATACATACATAACGACTTGATCTCTTCTAATCAGGTGTTAGCCCATGAGCTTGCAAAAGAAACTCTTACATTTGTTTACAATATTTGCAAACTCGTACTTACGCAAAATAACTTCGTCGTCTATTATCTCCATGAAAATAAAGCGAGAAATCTCCTTAAACTTGAAAATGATATCAGTGTGTGTGTGTGTGTGTGTGCGTGCGTGTATGTGTGAGTGTGTCGAATAGAGAATCTAGATTTAAGAAGCTAACGGGCATATTTATCTGTAGTAATGTGACGAGAGGTCTGAGATCTGCCGATAAATCCACGAGCGAAGCGAGTGGATTTATCTGGGAAATCTCAGACCTCGAGTAACATTTATTACGACTATTTCGTGAATAAAATAAAAATGTAAATAATATATCCCTAAAATTCGATCACAAAATGTTAATAATTGTATATTTACGAATACTTGACCTATTCAGACATTGTGAAGTTGAAATAGATGAATATCGATTACTGGAAGAAAGAAATTCGATGTTATTATTCAGTAATGCCAATTGCGAAAAGCGAAATACACGTTTAATAATGTTAATTACATGTACTGCACTTTTCTCTTATTATAACATAAATACACAGTTTAATTTAAAATGTTATAATATAATTACAGTAACCTAATTAATACATTAATTAAATGAAGAATTGTTGAAAACGCAGTTATGAAATCTGAATGCAGGAATGTAATTTTTTTCAGATAGTCTACAATGGACATGGAATTAGAAGGTGAAGATGGAGATGTGGAAGTAGAATTTCGCACTTTATTTAGTACTTCATCGTTACATTACACACTACACCGAGAACTAAGAACTGTGTAATATGTGTGGGGACACACATGCTTATGTATTCACAGCGAGACATGTTGCTACATAGTGAAGGCATCTCTGTATAGATAATTTAAACACGAATTTTATTACGCCATACGGAAGGCAGTTTGTTCAAAGACCTTGTATATATTACTATACAAGGTCTTTGGGTTTGAAATGCGATGATATTACATAAATTAGAACATCTGATTTTCTATTAATTGTTTAATTTCATTCACAAAATACAAATTTTATAGGCTATAATTATAGGTTAAATTATCTGTGGGAGCAGGACCAATGTCAGCTGTGCCTTATTTCGACCGTTACTCATTACTACAGGAAAGCATTTTTTATAGCTCGAAAACGCATTCTCGCTGTAGTGTGTAACGGAACTAAAGCTGCATCTACACAGTTCAATATTCCAATCGCGTATGCATGCAATCTGGGAAGAATATTGAAAGAATCAAGTTTAAAAGATACGGTACGTTCAATTAAAATGCATGAAGATTTTGTGTCTACATGGTGCGCCGTTTTGAACGTCGTCTTCACTGCGTAAATATATTAATTAATATTAAATAATCAATCTTGCATTCATTGCTTTGAAGTTGAAAGAAACGTTTAACCGTGTAGTTGCAGCTTAATGTATTCATGATCATCAATTTATGGGGAAACAGTTGGCGACATTAATATATTAATTAATATTAAATAATCAATCTTGCATTCATTGCTTTGAAGTTGAAAGAAACGTTTAACCGTGTAGTTGCATCTTAATGTATTCATGATCATCAATATACTGGTAAACAGTTGGCGACATTAATATATTAATTAATATTAAATAATCAATCTTGCATTCATTGCTTTGAAGTTGAAAGAAACGTTTAACCGTGTAGTTGCATCTTAATGTATTCATGATCATCAATATACTGGTAAACAGTTGGCAACATTAATATATTAATTAATATTAAATAATCAATCTTGCATTCATTGCTTTGAAGTTGAAAGAAACATTTAACGGTGTAGTTGCAGCTTAATGTATTCATGATCATCAATTTACGGGGAAACAGTTGGCGACATTGATATATTAATTAATATTAAATAATCAATCTTGCATTCATTGCTTTGAAGTTGAAAGAAACGTTTAACCGTGTAGTTGCAGCTTAATGTATTCATGATCATCAATAGGCTATACGGGTAAACAGTTGGCGAGATTAATATATTAATTAATATTAAATAAGCAATCTTGCATTCATTGCTTTAAAGTTGAAAGAAACGTTTAATCGTGTAGTTGCAACTTAATGTATTCATGATCATCAATATACGGGTAAACAGTTGGCGACATTAATATATTAATTAATATTAAATAATCAATCTTGCATTCATTGCTTTGAAGTTGAAAGAAACGTTTAACCGTGTAGTTGCATCTTAATGTATTCATGATCATCAATATACTGGTAAACAGTTGGCAACATTAATATATTAATTAATATTAAATAATCAATCTTGCATTCATTGCTTTGAAGTTGAAAGAAACGTTTAACGGTGTAGTTGCAGCTTAATGTATTCATGATCATCAATTTACGGGGAAACAGTTGGCGACATTGATATATTAATTAATATTAAATAATCAATCTTGCATTCATTGCTTTGAAGTTGAAAGAAACGTTTAACCGTGTAGTTGCAGCTTAATGTATTCATGATCATCAATAGGCTATACGGGTAAACAGTTGGCGACATTAATATATTAATTAATATTAAATAATCAATCTTGCATTCATTGCTTTAAAGTTGAAAGAAACGTTTAATCGTGTAGTTGCAACTTAATGTATTCATGATCATCAATATACGGGTAAACAGTTGGCGACATTAATATATTAATTAATATTAAATAATCAATCTTGCATTCATTGCTTTGAAGTTGAAAGAAACGTTTAACCGTGTAGTTGCAACTTAATGTATTCATGATCATCAATATACGGGTAAACAGTTGGCGACATTAATATATTAATTAATATTAAATAATCAATCTTGCATTCATTGCTTTGAAGTTGAAAGAAACGTTTAACCGTGTAGTTGCATCTTAATGTATTCATGATCATCAATTTACGGGGAAACAGTTGGCGACAACGACTAAACAAAAGAACGACCATGCGATAAATTGATAGCGATAAATCTAGCTGCAAAAATTATTGCAAAGTGTGACTGTGATTGGTTGTAATTCAAAATTTCATTACACTTCATTGATCGAAAATGGAATGACGTCATATAAACGAAATAGTCGCATTAATTATTTTTTTAATTTAAAACTACTGAAACAATTTTTTATTTTATGTTCAACGTTGTTTATGTACCAGGTAGCTTATTTATAGGGCTATTTTGTTTTATATTTTGTAAATAATCTCACGACCCCCCCCCCCCTCAGCTCTTTACACTGTATTAGAGCATTATTCCTTTACAGAATGTACAGCACAATTCACAAGCTTTGTGATCTCTGTCCTAGTGCAAATGTACTCTACCTAGCGCGCAATCAAGCTGTCAGCAGACGTCGCTGTCTTCATTGCAGCCGATACAGTCAGCTCGCTGTCCCCTCACTGCTCTGACAGTCGGAAAGGTGGCGATATGTGGCGATTATTTATGAAGCAAAGGCAAAAGAATCATAAGAACTGAGAGAAGGCTGGCTGACAGCCAGTAAATAGACCATAAATACGTAGAGAAGAACTGCCTCATGTCCATAATAAATAAAAAATATTCTGTAAAAACTTATAAATGTCTACTAGAATCATGAGTATTTTAATTGGTTATTTTACTACGCTTTATCAACTGCTGTGGCTATCTAGCGTCTGAGTGAGATGAAGGTGATAATGCCAGCGAAATGAGTCCGGAGTCCAGCGCCGAAAGGTACCCAGTATTTGCTCTTAATGAGTTGAAGGAAAACCCCGAAAAAAACTCAACCAGCAACTTGTCACAATTAGGATTTCAACCTGGGCCCGTTCGTTTCACGGTTAGGCATACTAACCGTTATTCCACAGCGATGGACATCATGAGTATTAGGTCTAAGAGGAAACTGTGGAACATCACATTGTTTTCTCTCGAGCACATAATATGCACGTGATATGCTGTAGGACGAAAAAAATTGATTTTCATTTTTTATTTGATTCACAATAATTCATGGATATATTAGTAATTTTTATGTTCTTCCATTTAAAGGACATCAAATGTCGATTTAAAAATGGATGCTCAGCTGACACACCCCTTTAAAAATCTCTGATGTCTTGGTTCCAATACACGTTTTCTCCTGTTAATAATTTATGGTTAGAAATACGTATGTTATAAACTTTGTACTCTTTACTTGCACTCCTGTAGACGTGTGGAAAATTTAGAATCTTCGCTGAATTATTGAATCCGTTGTTTACATGTGTACACGTGGTGGGTGACTGTGGACACTTGATTTTGTATGTAGGCCTACGTACGTGTATTCAAGTTGTATGTATGTATGTATGTATGTATGATGCATATTTCTGTACGCAGAGCGTCATTAAAAACGCTGTTTTACGGGAATTCATAATGAAACTAAAGATAGATAGTACGCCTACTTATGAAGTGCACATAATGAGTTAAAGTTTTATGTATTTATTTATTACTTATTTACGTATTTATTTAGTTATTTATTTATTTACATGTTTATTTCTTTATTTACGTATTTATTTACTTATTTATATGTTTATTTATGTACTTATTTACTTATTTATTTACGTATTTATTTACTTATATATATTTATATATTTATTTATTTACATATTTATTTATATATTTGCTTATTTATTTATTTATTTTTCTACTTATTTATTTCTTTTTACTAATTTATATGTTTATTTATTTATTTATTTACTTACTTTACTTTAATTACGTACTTACTGATTGATTGATTGATTGATTTATATATCTACTTATTTATTTATTCATTCATTAATTTCTTGAAATAAAAGAAAAGCCTTGTGTATTCTGGTTTTATAGTGTATTTGGTTATTTATTTAATCATTTATTTATCTTTTTATTTATTTTTTTACTAATTTGTGTCTATTTATTTATTTATTTACTTATTTACTTACTTTACTTTACTTACGTACTTACTGATTGATTGATTGATTGATTGATTGATTGATTGATTGATTGATTGATTGATTGATTGATTGATATATCTACTTACTTATTTATTTATTCATTCATTAATTTCTTGAAATAAAAGAAAAGCCTTGTGTATTCTGGTTTTATAGTGTATTTGGTTATTTATTTAAGCATTTATTTATCTTTTTATTTATTTTTTTACTAATTTGTGTCTATTTATTTATTTATTTACTTATTTACTTACTTTACTTACGTACTTACTGATTGATTGATTGATTGATTGATTAATTGATTGATTGATTTACTTATTTATATATCTATGTACTTATTTATTTATTCATTCATTTATTGAAATAAAAGAAGAGCCTTGTGTATTCTGGTTTTATAGTGTATTTGGTTATTTATTTAATCATTTATTTATCTTTTTACTAATTTGTGTCTATTTATTTATTTATTTACTTATTTACTTACTTTACTTTACTTACGTACTTACTGATTGATTGATTGATTGATTGATTGATTGATTGATTGATTGATTGATTTATATATCTACTTACTTACTTATTTATTCATTCATTAATTTCTTGAAATAAAAGAAAAGCCTTGTGTATTCTGGTTTTATAGTGTATTTGGTTATTTATTTAATCATTTATTTATCTTTTTATTTATTTTTTTACTAATTTGTGTCTATTTATTTATTTATTTACTTATTTACTTACTTTACTTTACTTACGTACTTACTGATTGATTGATTGATTGATTGATTTACTTATTTATATATCTATTTACTTATTTATTTATTCATTCATTTATTGAAATAAAAGAAGAGCCTTGTATATTCTGGTTTTATAGTGTATTTATTATTTATTTAATCATTTATTTATCTTTTTTCTTTATATATATATTTTTTTTTTATTTACTCATCCATTCATTTCTTGAAAGAAAAGAGGAGTCTTGTGAATTCTAGTTTTTATAGTGTATGTATTATTTATTTTCTTAATTACTCGCTTATTTATTTATTTGTTTATTTATTTAATCACTCATTTATTTATTGAAATAAATTAAGAGCCTTGTGAGTTTCGGTTTTTATAGTGCAATACCAGCCTAAACGTTAATTAATTCTTATTTTACTCACAACTTTTGGAAATTATTCTCAATACCTATACAGCAAGAATATGATTTTTTTACCAATGACGGGTGCTTGACTGTTCGTCATTCACTCATATGAAGCCAGTTACGTAGACCATTTTACCGACTGAGTCGTTGCCCAGGGTGAGCAATAGGAAGCTGATCTACGCTACACACACGATGAGATGATTATGGAGATTTATTTGTTGTGATGTCACAAGGGAACTGGAGTTCCCGGAGAAAACCCCTACGTTACCTGCACCACGGGCTTGCCCAACACAAGTTATAAATCGGTGATACACCCGTGATCCAACCCGGATCCACAGGATTTTAAGTCCAGTCCACTAGACCACCGTGGCGGCACAATAGGAAATATTGAATTGCATCCGTGAATATCAGTATCGTTAGAGTGAATGGAAACATCATTCGTATTCTTACTAATAACCCTGTGTAAACGTATTCCTCCGCTAGTCCACATGTCCTGACGCGGTGGAGTATCCATCCGCCGCTGCATGCAAGTGTCACGCGGGCCCCATCGCTGGGGGTGACAGCTGTTCCCAGATTATGTCGGAGCGCTCCGCACCTGCGTGTTCCCAGCTGAACTCCGCAGCCTGGGCTTCAATTTTTTAAGATGATTTCATTTCCCCGGCTTATGTCGAGAGTACCGACCATGCAAATAGAAACACTAAACACACGGATTGTGTCACCACAGCCTGACAGACTCAGCTGTGTTGCTTTGCTCTAGCTCATTGCTCTCGACTTCATGTATCTTCAGTTACTGGTTGGTCACTAGTGGCGAAGTTAAGGTGTAAATAATGGGTAGGCTGAAAAAATCTGCTTACCTTACACATGGACATCATTACATTTTTACTAACATTTTTAATATTAACCTGGCTATATCTTTGGATTAAAGGTCTAGAACCGGAAACACCGCTTGCTCCCCCTTCCAAGACTGGAGTTCGATGATACTGGCGTAAAATACAAATCACTTTACTAGGTACAGGAGGGAAGAAAAGTAGTTCATCGATTTATGTAAAATAGGAAATATCGCAATTTTGAGTTTGATAATTTTCATTAGGTTTTTGTTTAATCAAAATACAGTACAGCATTAACAATGAGTGTTTTTACTCACGAACTGAGCTGTCCATGCGTACGTATTCATTATGCAGTGTATATTATACTGTCTACAGCACTTTACAGAGAATGAAGTTAAATTGAAAAATAATCATAATATGGATATTTAAACACATTTTTGAAAATGGTGGCCGTTCATTTCGATACAGGCTTCAGTTCTTTTGTGCATATTATCACACTATAGACTATTGCATCTAATTCTAATTGCCAGTTTCGTCCTTCGTACTCTAACTCATGTTGAAATAATTCTGTACCTACTCTATAAAAGAGTACCTTACGTATTGTAAATTCAATCTTCACTTCTGCCCGATCCGAAAAGATAAAATTACCCAGAAATGCTATCTACTGTCCGTTCAAGTGGTTTTGTCGCAGGGTCGTAGAAGGGGGGGGGGGGAATCACGTAACAGTTAATTACTTAACGAGACCCTTTTATTTAAGTTATTTTAAACAGTTGTATAATATTACGTAGACGTCCAATTCCTAACAAAAATTAATGTTTTCAGAAAGGAGCTAAGACAGCCCAGCCACTAGACTTTACAGAGGGGCGAACAGAAGCAGGTGGGAGAAACCGGCATGCGACGTAGGGAAACGGACGACAGTACCTGTGCGAAAATATGATTCAATATTGAAAGCTCTTACGTCACTGGAAAACGCGAACATATTTCTGGAACGTACTATACTCACTAACTCAGTACTGCATACGCGGCCTTGGTTTTGTGTGGAGGACGGTTGGAAGTTTACTAGTAGAGGGGGTAGGAGTGAAGTACATTCAAAAACTCAGGTACAATAAAAATTGAAGTAAAAATAAAATGATGTCCCTGTATATATTTATATAGCATATGTTTCTCGGTTTTTTATAAACATTTTTTGTGACACATACCCCACAAGAAGATGATGATCACTCATTTTCATCCCCAAACAGATTACAGGTCAAACAATATAACTTAATTATCTCAGAGCACTCTGTTAGCCAAGGATATTTCTTATATCATGAAAATTGAAAATTTGCTTCGTGTGGAGTGTAGTATTGTATGGGACAGAAACATGGACATTACGACGAAGTGAAGAGAAACGACTAGAAGCATTTGAAATGTGGACATGGAGAAGAATGACGTGTGAAATGGAAAGACAGGATAAGAAACGAAGCTATGTTACAAAACGTAGGTTAAGAAAGGATGATGCTGAAATTGATCAGAAAGAGGAAAAGGAATTGACTAGATCACTGGCTGAGAAGAAACTGCCTTCTTAAGGATGCACTGGAGGGAATGGTGAACGGGAGAAGAGTTCGGGGCAGAAGAAGATATCAGATGATAGACGACATTAAGATATATGGGTCATATGAAGAGACAAAGAGGAAGGCAGAAAATAGGAAAGACTGGAGAATGCTGGATTTGCAATGAAAGACCTGCTCTTGGGCAGAACAGTATGAAATAGTCCACACCTATGGAGTAACGGTCAGAGCGTCTGGCCACGAAACCAGGTGGCCCGCGTTCGAATCCCGGTCGGGGCAAGTTACCTGGTTGAGGTTTTTTCCGGGGTTTTCCCTCAACCCAATACGAGCAAATGCTGGGTAACTTTCGGTGCTAGACCCCGGACTCATTTCACCGGCATTGTCACCTTCATTTCATTCAGACGCTAAATAACCTAGATGTTGATACAGCGTCGTAAAATAACTCAATAAAATAAAAATATGAATGAATGAATGAATGAATGAATGAATGAATGAATGAATGAATGAATGAATGAATGAATATTTTGTCTTCCTCTAACCGTTATTTTAATATGTAAATGTGGTGTCGATCTTCTAACTTTGTAAGCTCGTTTTGTTTCATAAGCCAAACTTGAAAACGGCTTCTCTTTTAATTCTATAAATGACCTCAATGTTCTCTCAGTATGAACCATTTTACACAAAATTAACATGTAACATACACATGTACTTTTGGTTAAAATAACACTCAACAATGCAGCGCACTGACAGAACACTAATATAGCGCAAGGTATTATTGTTGATGCTAGCCGTGTTTCGTACCGAGATGTAGCGAATCGATACCCCTTGTCGGTCCGCCCCTCAAGGCTTCTGCCGCAAGCCTCGCACTGAACTCTCCATCCTGGAATGACTGCCAACATTGAACTTAATATATGGAAAGATCGGAATGAAACCAAGTGTTACGATATATCGTTGTTACAAACTTATAGGCCTACTGTTACTAGGTATAACTATATTTTTTTGGGTGGGCTAAGACTCAAAAGTCTCTTAAGAGCTTCGCCACTGATACTAGCAGAAAATATCCCTTAAATATTATTGTTATTTATCCAAGTAATGCCAAGTTTGCATTAACTTTTCATAGTTGCACATGTAGGCCTATTGTGCTCGCCTATGTTTCTCTTCCATGTCAAAGAATAATTAAATCTATTTTGTTTAAATGTAATGTAACTCCCCCATGAATAAACTCTTCCAAGTAGGTTATGTATAGGCCTATATGCGACTTCCCTTAGAAATGGACTCATGTTATCGTCATTTTTTCGGATAAGACATAAGCATTTCCATAGCAACCGAAGTAGATTTTACGGTCCAAAAAAAAACCTTCAGGTTATTAATGTAGCTCGAATATCTATACTAATAACAAATCTGTAGCCGAAATTTTTCTGGTAATTTTCGATTTTCCAAAAATAATTGGTCCTAACATATATAATTAATCACCCTGAAACCGAAAATCGCTTTTTTGAAATTTTTGTTTGTCTGTCTGTATGTTTGTTACCTTTTCACGCGATAATGGCTGAACCGATTTCGATGAAAATTGGAATATAAATAAAGTTCGTTGTAACTTAGATTATAGGCTATATGGCATTCAAAATACATTATTTAAAAGGGGGGTTATAAGGGGGCCTGAATTAAATAAATCGAAATATCTCGCTTATTATTGATTTTTGTGAAATATGTTACATAACAAAAGTTTCTTTAAAAATGATTTCTGTTCTCCGAAAAATTTTGATAGGACTGATATTTAATGAGATAAATGAGTTTTAAAGTTAAAATAACTGCCATCTAAGGCGGTGTATTGAAATAAAAAACAAATGACTTCGTCTATAAGGGGCCTTAGGCACAACAATCGAAAGCTATGAAACATAGCCTACAGACACTGTTTCTGTGCTTTATGAAGTAATATCAGAAGCTAAATTAACCGATTTGTATAATTAATTATTATTTCATCATTGGAAAGTGTAGTTTCTCTGGATGGACATAATGCTATAATGTTATTACAGTAACTTGTGAGTGAATTGAGGACAGATAAGATTAAAATAGCTTCTTATGCACAGAAAACTTGATAGGTTATTCTGTATATTCATTTCCTGTATTTCTTAAAATAATTTTTATGAACATATTCATTTTTATCTCAGAGAATTAACGAACAACGAGAGTGTATTGATTTAGTATGCAGTAATAGTACGTTAGCTTAGCAATCATTATTTTATAATTCAAATTTTAACTATGCTCAATTGAATCGTGTTAAAATACATAAAATACATATGCAATAAATGCAATACAAAAAAATTGGGTAATGAGCCAAGCAGATTATGTTGCGCTGTTGTAAAAGTTGTTCCTCCTGAGATTCAAGAGCTCCCACAACAAATTAAAAACTTTCTAATTCGAGTACATCCGTTATCAACACACTTTTTCATAATATAATATAATATAAACATAATAATAAATCTGTAGACAAAATTTTTCTGTTAATTTTCGCTTTTCCAAAAATAATTGATAATAACAATTAAGAAACCTGTTAAAGGAATTGTCATTGCACCAAATGAGTGGTCTCTGGATCAAAATGATCGCATTTTAATATTTTAAATACAATTTAAATTAAGTAACATATTAAACGATTTATCCTTCTATCAAACACGAATGTTCCCTGGATCAAATGTCCTATTTTAATTATGTAATTACTTTATATTTATTTCTAACGGGTGCAGCGGAGCGCACGGGTACGGCTAGTAGACAATATAGGTAGAAAAATAAGAAAAGATGAATAGACAGAAGAAGTTTGAAGCTCGAACAAGTGACACTCAATTTTCGGCTATCCAGCTAACCCAACTGAAGAGACGAACCTTCCGAGTCTCGGAAGACAACTTTGAACACGGACTGGGAAGTAGTACAGATTATATTTAAGCATATGTTTGAGCCATCCGAAAGGACTATATCACGGCATGTGCAAAAACACATTGTAGTGTTGTGTGATTCGTAAATATCTGCTACAGGGACGTCGACATATTGGATAAGTGGACGGACGCGTGGGGAGCGAGCGCTGTTCATTCTGCAGCTGTCGAACCTCTCCATCCTAACCACAGTGCCAACCGGAGTGCCTCATTTTCCACTTTACATAGTACAGCGAGTACAATGTGACGGTGCTCAAATCGATTTAGAGATTTGCACACAGATAATAAGTCTTCAATATCCCTGACACAAAGAAAAACAAAATCTGTGCTCTATTAGGGTACCGCCACCGGTTCGCAGAATATGTAACTCAGTTTCCAGAATGAAACTAGTACAGTTGTGTTCATTTAAATGTTTTAGTGCGACAATCCGAAATTATTCCCAACTCGCAACAAATTTTTCCACTAGATTAATTAAAAAATTTATCTTTTGAAGAGGTGGAGAAGTTCAAATATCTTGGAGCAACAGTAATAAATATAAATGACACTCGGGAGGAAATTAAACACAGAATAAATATGGGAAATGCCTGTTATTATTCGGTTGAGAAGCTTGTATCATCCAGACTGCTGTCAAAAAATCTGAAAGTTAGAATTTATAAAACATTAAAATAATATATATGATATGCGTAAATCACTTCGTGATTTAAGACGGCGCTTATTCCGTCGGATCCCGGCCAACTAGTTACTCATAACGAGCGCACCTCAGCACATATGTGGACTTTAGTCCTACGTTCATAGACATCTAGACGTAGTGCAGAGGGCGGCCACTAGAGGGAACCCAAGAGTTGGAACTTAAACTGAGACGATTCTGACCGCCGCCGGAGTGAGTATCCAGTGTGGCTTAGTGGATAAAGCATCAGCACGTAGAGCTGAAAACCCGGGTTCAAATCCCGGCGCCGGAGAGAATTTTTCTCCGTTCCATTACTCTTTCATCGTATGATGACGCTGAATATCTGCATGGAAATATCATATGTACTTCGGTACATTAAAATAATATATATTTATAAAACAGTTATATTACAGGTTGTTCTTTATGGTTGTGAAACTTGGACTCTCACTTTAAGAGAGGAACATAGGTTAAGGGTGTTTGAGAATAAGGTGCGTAGGAAAATATTTGGGGCTAAGAGGGATGAAGTTACAGGAGAATGGAGGAAGTTACATAACACAGAACTGCACGCATTGTATTCTTCACCTGACATAATTAGGAACATTAAATCCAGACGTTTGAGATGGGCAGGGCATGTAGCACATATGGGCGAATCCAGAAATACATATAGAGTGTTAGTTGGGAGGCTGGAGGGAAAAAGACCTTTAGGGAGGCCGAGACGTAGATGGGAAGATAATATTAAAATGGATTTGGGGGAGGTGGGATATGATAATAGAGAATGGATTAATCTTGCTCAGAATAGGGATCAATGGCGGGCTTATGTGAGGGCGGCAATGAACCTCTGGGTTCCTTAAAAGCCAGTAAGTAAGATTAATTCAAAGTGTATCGTATGCTTTTAGTGTCACTTTAATACAAAGTGTTCCAAAGTGATGGTCAATAAATATTTAAAGATGAAAAGTACAAACTGAAAGAAGCAAAAAAAGTTTCATTAAACATTAGACCGCAAATTAATTCTCCATGCGCTATTCCCTTAGGCAGAGAAGGGCCTATACCGTGGCCTCCTAGGTCACCGGATTTAAATTGGATTACATTCCTGTGTTTGGGAAGACGGAAGAAAACCGAAAAAAAAAAAAAAAAGATTTCGCAAGAATTGGATTGTCGCGTCAGATATAGCCTATGTGGAAACAACAAGCATTAAAACTCGTGTTTTTTTTTTTCAAAAATATTTTATTACCGGTATATTAAATTCCCACAACATCACAACATTTGCAGTAAGCGTTAAACCAGAGACAATAAATAAGAACAACATTTTATAAATTCATAATACTTAAAAATTTTATAACTAAGGAGGCATTGAGAATAATATTTATAGCTCTAGTACAATCATTAATACAATATGGTATAATAAATTGTGGTGGAGTAGCATCATCTGTACTTAATCCATTAATTTTATTACACAGAAGATTAATAAAAATTTGTCTGACCAAAAATATGGATTACCCAACAAATTTAATTTTTACAGATTTTAAAGTATTAATTATTCAAGAAATTTATAAATATAGTTTACTAACTTACTACCACGGAAATCAAATAAAACATAAATCTAATCGACATGAATATCGTACTCGAAGACAAAAGTCTACTTTCCCATTAATTGAGCCTAAATGTCATACAAGTGCAGCTCTTAAACATGGTGCTAGTTTCGGCCTAAGACTTTATAATAAAATTACAAACCATTTTCGAAATTTGAAATATTTTAAAATTGAAGCTTTTAAAAAAGAAATTTATAAAATTATTCATGATATTATATAACATTAACAAATGTATTTTTTTTTTTTACCTTTTATTTCTGTAGACTATATTCATGTTTTTATTGAATATCACTGGCTTCTGTCTGATTGTAAATTTATATTATTAAATGTGTCTTTCTCTCTCTCTCCCTCTCTCTCTCTCTTTTTTTTATTTATTTTCTTTTTTTTTTGCTCGTGTGTTATTTATTGGTTTGAATTAAGTTACTTACTATATTTAGTAAACTGTCCTTGTAACTTTTATGTTATATTATTGACTAAGACCACACCGTACACGAACCTGGCTCTTACGGTAGTGGCTAGAAACGTTTTTGTTTTATAAATATAATTTGTACTCACTAGATAGCTAGCTAGTTCAATAAAAAAATAAAAAATAGGTTCATTTATATTACAACTAGTGGCTTGTGCAGAAAATACTGCAAACTAAGTTCATTAGACGTTCAAATACGAGTAAACATTTTTCAGATTTATTTTCAATGAAGAATACAAGACATTCTGAAAGTTATTTGCTTCCATAATAATGAAAGATACTCTCTCTCGAGCCAATACTGAAGAGAACCACGCATATAAATATCTACACCACACCTCCATTAAATATATGAAAAAGACCCAACCCCCCTTGATTAATAACTATAAAAATATTTGATTTTTAATAACAATATTATTATCTGAAGTAAGTGTTATAGCTTTCAGTAACATATACTATATATACTATATAGCCGCCACTCAGTAAAATATAGAAATCAAAATCTAATTTAAGTTATTCTCTACATCTACTTATATAACCCCAAAACGTTTCACTTTCATATCATCAATAGTATTAATATGTATAATTAATTAAAAATAGTCACATCATGGTATTAACTACAATAATATTTCATTTCTAATGGTAATAATGTCATCAAACCACCTCAAGTTTTGTAGTTTTTAATATCCAATATACAGCTGTACCCAGAAAATTACACATCATAGAATCGAACCTGTAAATTATTTTTAGTAACTTAAGTTGTTTACAACCAATTTAATTTGAGCTCTAAATATGTCAGCATTCTTGCAGATCATGGCCTTCGTGTAATATTGTTTACTGTAGTGTGTGTTTTATTTTATTCTGAAATGCAATTAGCTAGTTCTCAAAACTGACGACAGATGGATTTTGGAAAATAGGAAAATTATGTTGAAAAATTGACATTTCACTGAAAACTACTATTTTTCTGAAAAACTTTGAGTTCCAAGCTTCAAGATGAGGGTTATTTATTAAAATGCGTTCAGCCGTTTTCCCGTAATTTCCATTACCAGTTAAAATTATATATAGATGTGCTTTTTTCTGCCTTTCTCTCTCTTTTTTTTTTTTTTTTTTTTTTTTGCTCGTGTGTTATTTATTGGTTTGAATTAAGTTACTGTATTTAGTAAACTGTCCTTGTAAATTTTATGTTATATTATTGGTAAGACCACACCGTACACGAGCCTGGCTCTTACGATAGTGGGTTGAAATATTTATGTTTTATAGATATAATTTGTACTCACTAGCTAGCTAGTTAAATAATAAAAAAAAAAACAAAAGTTAGGTTTATTTATATTACAATTCCCCAAGCCTTCTTTTCTAACGCACCCGACTTACTTTCGGAA
The DNA here is from genome assembly GCF_040183065.1 of Periplaneta americana. Taxonomy (NCBI): domain Eukaryota; kingdom Metazoa; phylum Arthropoda; class Insecta; order Blattodea; family Blattidae; genus Periplaneta; species Periplaneta americana. Next base: position 147,541,767 of record NC_091130.1, on the reverse strand, counting down.
ACTGTCTATTGATGTACAGAATTGTATTATCCGCTACAAAATGGTCCTTAATATTGGTGTTAGAATGTGACCTCAAAGACGATAGGAGTTGAACCCAGGTCTTCAGACACCCCCACACTTGACATGAACTTGAGGCACCATTGGGACACGTGATTGAAGCTGATATGAGCTGGATCCGTCTCAAACAGTTTCCTCGAGACGTTCACTTTCTTAACCTTCAAGATATCGAATTCAGCTTCCTAGAACGAGCGCGCCGTCCACGCGCCGGTCTACTGCATCGAAATCAACCGATTATCTCGACGATGCAGAGCACCAGTATGAGGCAGCGACGGAAAAACATTAACACACAGAGAGAAAATGCATGCTTGGAAATCATAATACTATGTGTTTTTCTTGCATTCTTTTGCGGAGCCCTGAGTCTGATTGGCTATGCGAGCTCCAGGCATTTGGTCCACTTATCTCACTCTATAACAGGCATGTCAGAAATCAGACTCTAAGGCCCGATTGTATAAACCATTTAATTTTAGATCAGAGGTTAAATTGATTCTTGTTTCAGCTGAACTTGGAATTTTGTGTTGTATAAAGTCTAATCTGAGATTAATTTGTCTCAAACTAAAGTCAACTTTGACTGAAGAAATTTCTCCGATTAAGTTATACGATCCAAGTTCAGTTATTTCTTTTCTGTTTGAAATATACGAGTGACAGATTGTGCTAATAAAATAACCATTATTATTAATATTAATAGATATGTTAGGTACATTTATATATATTTCTTTCAATTTCTTGCCTTAATACACAATCTTATATTTTATAAGGCTCTATCGTGTTCAGCAGTATCAAATAACATAACCTATAATTATATTATGTTTATAGCCATTAATTACTAATGGATATGATAGATACATTCATAAATTTTCACTTAACTGTATTACTAAACGAAAATTGTCGTTTTATAAAGCTTTATTATGTTTAGCAGTATCAAACACCATAACATGATAACAACTCGGAGAACAGTCAACCTTCTTCTTATTGTCCGCCATTATTTACATTGCACAAAAACCAGTGTCTCCAACAGAGTGTACGGAAAGTCGCCAAAAAGTAGTTGTAAAGTCGCTAGATTTCTCATTATCAACAAAGAAGGTTAAATTTTGTCACTATGGGCTGCTAAAAAGGTCACTAAATCCCTATTTAAGCAATATAAAAGTAAAAAGAAATTGTTGAAAAAGAGTTAAAGTCGCTAGATTGGCAACACTGAACAAACCTGTCCGCGCATCACGTATTTCACCTGTTTATGCTATGTTGCCAAATCCTTTTCACGTGAACTTAGATTGCATTTGAACCAAGGTAATTTGATCGCAGAAAAGTTTTATACAATAGAAGAAGTGTCTGAACTCGGTTCACTTTTCGATCTTCGATCAAAGTTGATCTTTAGTCAGGGAGTTTTATACAATTGGGCCTAATGTGCAGTTATGTGCGCGGATCGCCGGTGTGTGCAGGTTGCATCAATCAAGTGTTGCTCTTACCCGTTCTTAGCTGGATGGGTGTACAGTAATATATTCTGCGCTCCTAGGGTTGGATTAAATAGACATTTGGACATAATAACCACAGTTAGCAGAACGAAAAAAACACAGTTACTATCAGTGTCTATACTTGACAATTGTAATACAAGAAACTCTAGGCTTACTCAGTTATACTTCACAAGTAGTGGTTTGTAAAGCATAATTTATTAATATGATTTTTATACAGTATTTGAAGAAAAAAAAATGCGGTAATTTCGAAACAACAAGAAACGAACAAGTATTTCATTTTACGTAGTAGGTACTAATTATTTTAAAGTAATAGACCCTACTCTTTCATTGTTCGTCAAGCATTATTATATACTGTGACCATTGGTACACAAATGTTGAAATATATACTTAATTACATTCAGTAGGACATTGTGAAGTTTTTACACTGAAATCATTTCTTTGCTGTATGTCAATATAAATTAATGTTAATAAATATAAATTAAGCTTAGAATTTAAATTCACGTATAGTTTATTTGAAAACGTTAAGAGCAAGTATCGAAAAGTTGGGAGCGTTACTGAAAGAAATTAAAAGTGTAGTTCACAAGCTGTGAAGCGACGATATTCTCTTTATGTGAGATTTAAAGATTTATTAATAAAAGTATATTGAATTAATATTGCGACGTGAGATGGAAAATTTTCCATTACATATTTTTCCAGAAACTTTTTCCGCCTTGGAAATAGTTGTTTTCTTCTCTCCTTACAACCTCAAGAGCCTCACATGTATTCCTCACTATATTCTCATCACTTACCAGTTTATGAAATGAAAGTCGTTAGTCGTCTAACCTTTTATGGCTGTGTTAGTACAGACTCCAAAACAACGCCATTGTCAAGTACGTTTTTCCGTGAGAGTACTGATTAAGAAATAAGCGCTGCCAATATCATATTTTGAGTACTTTACTAATCTGATCTAAATTGTCACCTCACAACACTATTACCTCGACATAGGTTGATGAAAGCCTTTCATTTTAAAATAATTATTATTGTTGGCTGAGGAAAACATTATAATGATTATGTTGTTATTATTATGATTCGTAATTTCTCTTCTCCGTTATCTGTGAACTCCTCACTTTATTTATCATAACTAGACTTCGTGGAATTGCCACGAGAATCGTAAGGTTTACTGCGCACGCGGTATAGACTGTATGAGAAGGGTGCGTGCAAAGGATGGAGTATGCCTCTAATGTAAACACTGAGCAGTATACTGTGGTTACAATAAAACCTATATCCTGCATTCAAGAAATATAATGAATGATCACTGAAATAGGAAATGTCTAAACATGGAAGTACACAATTATTTTATAGTGAGATTTATTAACTCTTAAAATTTAATGTAAGATACTCAAATCATCCTTGCATATGTGCATTGCAGTGAAGAGTTACGTACATTTTGAGCGACTGCAAAGTAACCTCCTCCGATGGTCACTTAAACAGTTTTTATTTTGGGAAAATGTACGTTCAACATCACACGATGTAATACGTACATATTTGAAGAACGGAAAGTCACTACTTTTTAGTACACCAACTTCAGATGTCTTGTCGTGACCTGATGGTACATCATTTATAATACGAAGTTGTGAATAGGCAGAATTTTTAACAATAATGTTTCTGAACTTACATTTGACTTTTTCTGAAATTAGTGAATTGTTATTTTTGATAAATATTTGTGATACTTTATCCACTATATTAAGGGCTTCTAAGAGTTGTAGTTTAGACGATTCTAACAGGATGATGCTTTTGGACACGATTTTAAAATTAGAATCAATGAACAGAATATCTTCCAATAGCTGTTCAGAAGGCATTGATTTTACAGCTGCAACAGCGGAACTGTCTGTGCTATCCAATGCATCAATTACCTCCATTATTTAGCCGTAATGTTCTGCATAATAATTAACAGTATCCAACCACGTTCCCCAACGGGTCAAGACTGGCTGCGGGGGTAAGGGTATTCCAGGGGCAATTATTTGGAACAGCAACACTCTCATTGTAGTATATTTGATTGAATTCTTGTCTGCACTGAACAAATGTTAAGCTTTGACTATTCCAACCACAATAATGAAAAAACAAGTGATTACTTAGATATACATTAGCTGTAGCTTCTCTATTTATTTGGACCAGTCACAACTCTTAACATGAACTGCTTATACTACGAGACCGGGCGGTCGCTCCCCTCTTCTATACTACCGTACATCGGCAACATGCCGCGTGTGGCAATTCAACGAAGTCTAATCATAACTCATTCACAGACACAGCCAAATCGGCACTCGTACTGAAACTGTGTTACTGAAACAAAAGCTGCTGCAGGTATTGTATAGCCCTGTCGCGTTCCCCTCCAAGGCGATTCCCTCCCTCCAGGTAGGGGAATAGAGAGTGCACATCGCACAGAGACAGTTGCACAATGTGTAGGGTTTTGACATGCCTACTCTATAATTTATCATAAGGAAAAATGATTAGTTTACAAAACAGCTCCTTTGGCCACAGGTCATCTCTGGCGCTCGTCAACTTGTGAGGTCATCGGGAATCGAATCCGAGAATTACTGAGTTCCGCCCTGCGCTAGTTATTTTGTTAGTTGGTTATTTAATAACGCTTCATCAGCTACAATGTTATTATTAGACTTCGAAGTTCAGGTCCCGGTGGAGGAGATACAGGTTGGGAGAACAGGCTAAGGCTTGTTTACCTTTTCCGGCCTGGTTGAAGGTTTCGTACGTACTAGCACTGAAGCTGGGACAGTTGGGGCTACGTGAAGTCATTGCGATATCGTATGCAAATGCATATTTTTACGTTTGTGATGACGATATGCGAAGCTAATTCTGCATATGTTTGCATATTTCAGACGTTCCTGCATATAATGGTACTATTGTGCATATGTTGTAGCATATTTTCAGGATTTTCTTGCATAAACCTCCAAACCCACTTTCTTGTAAAAAAAAAAACAAACAAATATTCTGGATTATCACATTTCTATATTTTCTGCCACCAAATCCAACAACAATTACTTCACTTGATATGTCGCGTTAGGTTTCTTCCTGCGTTTCTGGTCTACACAGGTTATAATTTAACCCTAGGTAAACTATTTTCACGGACTTAACCTACATACACAAGTAAATCTGTTTATTTTCATAATGAATTGGTAGTTTACATGATGCTAGTCAATTATTTTCTATTAACCTTTCCGTACTTCGGTATGAAAAATATAGGGCCATATTCATAGACATTCTTAGCGCGGGCTTCCGATGGATGATCAGCGAACTAACGTTTTTCGTATCCATAAACCAGTGTTAGCGATATGATATATGAATCCTGTACAAGTAACCAGTCGATAGCCGGAGCTAGTTTAACACGCTCGTAGCGCGGGCTAGCCAAATGTCTATGCATAGCACCCTTAGCACTTAGTTTCAGAAAACCAGGATAATAAATGGTGTTGCAAATACAGAACTGAGTGTTATCCAAGATAATGGTATTACCATAGTTTTAGAAATCTAAGATAACAGCAAATATTAGTGGCGTTGGTGAACACAGAGTTGAGTGTTATCTGTGATAATGCTATTAACTGACTTTTAGAAAACTAAGATAACAAGAAAATTTACCAGCGTTGGTGAAAATGGCCCTTAGAACTAATTTCAGTCATTTTTAAACTATGACAGACGGATTCTCAGTGAACTCTAGTGGCACGGGATGGGAACGTCTACGACAGCGTTTCTCAAACTTTTCTGAAGTGGGGACCACTTTTTTAAGTCAGAACAGTTCCGCGGGCCACCTTACTCTTGTTTCCTTGGAAAGCAAATTTATCATTTTTGTAGCATATTTTAATACAGTATACTTATATTTTAAAACAGAATTAATTAATTAAAATCAATTTAATTCATTTAGATTAGTATTAACTAATTAAGTTAAACGATGAAAGAGTAATGGATCGGAGAAAAATTCTCTCCGGCGCCGGGATTTGAACCCGGGTTTTCAGCTCTACGTGCTGACGCTTTATCCACTAAGCCACACCGGATTCCACCCCGGCTTCGGAAGAATCGTCTCAGTTTTAAGTTCCAACTCTTGGGTTCCCTCTAGTGGCCGCCCTCTGCACTACGTCATAGATGTCTATGAACCTAGGACCGAAGTCCACACATGTGCTGAGGTGCACTCGTAGAGCTGAAAACCCGGGTTCAAATCCCGGCGCCGGAGAGAATTTTTCTCCGTTCCATTACTCTTTCATCGTATGATGACGCAGAATATCTGCATGGAAATATCATATGTACTTCGGTACATTATAATAATATATATAATTAAGTTAATGTTAATAGAAAAAATCATTTTCGTTTTTTAATAAATCAAGGCTATGAGAGATTCGATAAAATCTTTAACTTATTAACTAAACCAAGTAAATAAATGTCGGTACTCGTATTAATGAGATGGATAAGTCTGCCGATTCTTGCACAGTTGTTCTATATTTGGACGTATGCTGGTAAGCTTAAGTCGGAGATCGTCACATACATCGAATCGATTTCGGTAGCCTACTTTGTTTTTATTAGAGTTAGTGATGAAAACCCTTTCTCACACAGATACGTAAAAGCAAACTGAATTATAATCTCTAAAGCACCATTGTACAGTTCACTATATTCTCTTTTCACTTGTGATGAGGTCCAGAAATTAACCATACCTTCCGCTTGGAATTTCATTTTAAGTCCGGTGTCATTCGAGAATTCAATTAACTGTTCTCTTTCACTCAATGAAAGTTCGTTATTTTCAATATCGCAATGAAAGTGATCACGAACCCATGAAAATTCGTCATATTTACTTGGAAAATAAGTTTCAAATTGTGACCTCGTAGTTTCGAGATGCGAACATAAGTCATTGCATAATTCTTTTCCAATAACGGAATCATTTTCGACCAAAAAAGACTCTAGGGTTGGAAATAGTGAAAAAAAAAATCGTCTGTTTTACGGAACTGACCCACAAACCAAGTTTATTTTCTCATGCGTATTGAGAACAGTCAAAGAATTGCCTTGGAGAGAGGGATTTAGTTCGTTTAATTTTGATAATATATCTGAAAGATATGCCAATGTATTTAGCCACATGTCATCAGCAGGGAAAAGATGGCAAGAAACACCACGTTCATAGTGCTTTAAATCCCTCTTTTGTTGCTGAGAGTAGAGTGGGAAGTCGATAGACAGGTACGGTAATAAATTCCATAAAATGTCAGTACTGGGAGAAAAAGTAAAAGGCGATTGCCATGTGTCATTTCCAAACTCTGAGATTTTCAGCTAAAGTTTGATAAGCAATTCGTTTGAATTTCATTTTTTCTTCTGTCCTTTTTGAAGGACCACAAGGGCAGATCTCGAGGACCACAGGTGGTCCGCGGACCATAGTTTGAGAAACGCTGGTCTACGACTTCCCAGCCGTAATCACCACCCAAACATATCACCGTGACTGTGAAGAACTCCAGAGCTGTGCGTATATCACAGCCAGCATTGCCTTAAAATAATAGAATTGCATTATGTTGTAAGTTTATATTAAGCACGAATCTAAACTGAGGCTAGACTGATAATTTTAGTTAAATTGTAAATAACATAATATATAAATAAATATCGCGATTTCTCCGATGTTCTAAGGCGATCCTGGCACCGAACAAGATTATATGACCTTTCGATGTCAGGTCTTGACATATCTCTGGCAACTCTCCATAACTACAGAAGATTATGCTATTTGTTAATTATAACACACGTTTGGTCATTGATTCAAGGCTCGGTGCCCAAAGAAGTTCTCCTTAAATGTCAGTAATAGAATGACGAATTACTTTTCTTTTGCTATACAAGCGAGTAAAAGCAAATCAGTTCATGTTACTTTTGGAACCAGAACTGAAACCTGTCCTCCTGTAACGCTTTACAACAAAGAACTTCCTGAAGCAGACGATGTTAAATATTTAGGTATGCATTTAGATCGCCGATTAACATGGCGTAAACATATTGAAACTAAAGGTAAAGAATTAAATTTTAAAACATCAAAAATCTATTGGTTATTGGGACCTAAGTCAATAATAATAATAATAATAATAATAATAATAATAATAATAATAATAATAATAATAATAATAATTCTTTATTTATACTGGCAGAGTTAAGCCCATAGGGCCTTTTCTTACATTCTACCAGGTCACAAAGTATACAAGCAGTTAAAATTTAACAAAAAGTTAAAGAACAGAATACTAACACATTACAAAAAAAAATAATAATAATAATAATAATAATAATAATAGCATAATAAAATAGACACCAAACAACATGAAAATAATACCATAATAGAAAAAAAAAGTAAAATACATTGGAATATAGTAAAAGCAACTCATTTAGTACAAATGGTTAATATGGAAAAACTTAAGAAAGAATATATCAAAATGGAATGTAATAAAATAATAATAAAAAAGAAAAGAAATACGAAAATTAAATAAAATTCACGGTAAAAAGGCTATGATAATAAATTCATCGGCTGATAAAGAGAACAAAAAGGGGAAAGGAAGGAAAAAGAAATATATAGCCTATATTTTTACAAAACTATGGCAGAGAAAAGGGCTTATAACTGAAAGGAATCTAATTCAAAAAGTGCAATTTTAATTTTAAACTGTCATTAGAAAATAAACTTCTTGTTTATAAAGTCGTACTAACACCAATCTGGACAAACGGCATCTGTGGGGAACTGCTAGCAACTCAAACATTGAAATACTGCAGACGTATCAGGCCAAAACTTTACGTTCCATTGTCACTGCACCATGGTATGTCCGTAATGATGTCATTCATCATGATCTTAACATTTCAACTGTGAAAGAAGAAATCTCCAAGTTCAGCAAAATATACCTGCACCGATTAAATCAACATCCCAATCATCATGCATTAAATTTGCTGGATAATAGTCAAACAATAAGACTTAAAAGGACCAATGCTCTTGACCTTCCATTCATTTTTACTACAGCTATTTGAAACATTGTTATTTTTCTTTTGGAGTGTTGTAATGGGATAACTCCACTCATGTCATATTCTTTTGTGCGAGATCGTACGTATTTGCTTGTTTTCCGCACAGAACCAATACGCGTTGTGAAATACCACATTCAGTATTCCCAACGTAACACACATAACAATTTCCCTCTTCTTACCGCTTAAGCGCGACATTCATTTTACTGCTTTAGGCTTTTAACATATTATTTTTAGAGACGTTTAACATAGTAATAATTATAAATTGGAAACTTACCACTGCAATTTCACCTAAATTGCACTGTTAATTATTGTTTTTAAATATTTGCAAAAATTAAGTAAAGTCTACTACTCCACGAAAGCTATTGTATTCCTGATACAAGTAACATTAAGGAAGCCGTGAAAAAATCAACAAGACTCCAGATGCCGATTTTATTACTGCAATATGTTATATAAATAATATTGTTAAAATATTAAAATGAAAAATAAATCATTACATAACCTTACCGTTTGTTTTAAGTTCGCATTTATAGACTGGGGGGAAAAAAAAAGACAGACGTATATCACGGCCTGCTGGAGAATAGATATTTTTGTTTTCTAAAGTTGCCGTCATTAAACAGAAACCAAGATGGAGATTTCATTGCAACTAATTAGAAATTCGTCTTTCAGGTATGTAATAAACGATCTTCGCACAAAATAATGTACGATACACGAGCGGTATGTTTGTTTTCATGTTCTCGGAAATTAAAAAAGCTCAACTACGTTTCGCTTTTTCAATCTTTTCCTCGAACATGAAAACGTCAACATACCGCTCTTGTAACGCATATTACTATTATAATATTTACTTATTGTCTATTGTAGACAGATTGTAAATGTGGCAGGTGTTAAATTTAATATATATATATATATATATAAATTCTAAAGAAAACGTCGCAATGTTGCAACGATAGAAAACTCCAATTTTCTACATCTCTGATTTCGAAAAATGAAGTAATATTTTTTTGTCTGTCTACAACGCTTATAATAAAACACAGCGTGGTCCTCTCAGACTCCCCCCCACCCCACCTCCGATTTTGATTGTATGAAAGGAAGACCAGAGGCGCAGGGAAATTTGTATCGTTTTTATTGGAAATGTCAACTAAAATATTTTCGTCACTGATCCGGATGGCATTGGTGATTGTTGTTTATCGATGCAGAAATTATACAACATAATCATTACCCCTACGGGCCGGTATTATAAACGCCTTTTAAACCTTACGTTCAGTTTAAACTGAAGTTTTTCGTTCTGCTTCGTATTATAAACCTTAACTACCAGTTAATCTTGAGTTAACTTGAGTTTAACTTGATCGGCAGTTCTCTCCCGTTTAAACTGCAGTTCAAGGCTCAGCAGTGCAAGATGGCGGTTCCCGCAATACACATGGATATTGCAGATGTTTTCCAAGAACTTATGAGTGACGATAAGTGAGTGATCAATATTACTGAACGGCCACGCCGGCCAAGAATTTTTCGAAATAGAATGCACCACTGTGAAATATACATAAATGAACATAAGTTTTAAAACAGATTGAGGTTTTCGAAGCAGACGGTCCTAACCTTCAGAATTAGGCTTATAGTCTTAACCTTGTTTCCAAAAATTGAAACTCGGATACAACATGCAACAGAAAAATGAGAAAGTGCAAAAATATATGTTTTAGGGTTTGAATTTAAAGATTATTTGAAAAGATAAATGATTTCTTTTTTATTTTTGAAAACATTCTGTTGAATCTCTGCATCAGTCACTAGTTGCGCTGCGCTATTTTGCCTCTGGTAGTAGACATACTGAAAACGATGGAAGATTTCGGAGGGTCCGTAAATCTACTGCAAACCTTTTGCGCATTGTACTGTGTGTGGCAGACAGTCTCCTGATAAGATTTACTATGGGGCCTGATTTATAAACACACTAATAATATTACCTAATTTTACTAGGCTCGTAAAAATAATTTTATTACTTTACTGAATCCTGTTTCGTAAATATTCTAGACAACACATAAAATGCGCACACTAATATTATTACTTCATTACTCAGTTGATTCTGCATGCAGTTACTTTGGTTGCATTGTGTTTGGGAGAATAACGTTGGTAGCCAGCGTTAAGAAACTATTTGAGGTTAAGTTTGACAAGCATATTGAAGTACGCGGTATTGGTCCTCTTTAGGTTTTTCATATACTCTGATATCGAAGAACAAAGATGATCTTAGCATGCAGGCTTTCACGGCCGGTGTCTAGTTGAAACGGAGCTTTCGGGCTAAGATGCCGTGGTCTACTGGTGCAGATGTTACCAGACGTTTCGTCTACTACTGCGGCAGACATCTTCAGTGGTTAGGTATCCTCGGTCGAAGTCTTCTGCTCGGGGAAAGTGGTTAGGTATCCTCGGTCGAAGTCTTCTGCTCGGGAAAAGTGGTTAGGTATCCTCGGTCGAAGTCTTCGGCTCGGGGAAAGTGGTTAGGTATCCTCGGTCGAAGTCTTCTGCTCGGGGAAAGTGGTTAGGTATCCTCGGTCGAAGTCTTCTGCTCGGGGAAAGTGGTTAGGTATCCTCGGTCGAAGTCTTCTGCTCGGGGAAAGTGGTTAGGTATCCTCGGTCGAAGTCTTCTGCTCGGGAAAAGTGGTTAGGTATCCTCGGTCGAAGTCTTCTGCTCGGGAAAAGTGGTTAGGTATCCTCGGTCGAAGTCTTCTTCTCGGGAAAAGTGGTTAGGTATCCTCGGTCGAAGTCTTCTGCTCGGGAAAAGTGGTTAGGTATCCTCGGTCGAAGTCTTCTGCTCGGGAAAAGTGGTTAGGTATCCTCGGTCGAAGTCTTCTGCTCTGGAAAATTGGTTAGGTATCCTCCAGTCAGGTTATCAGTTGCTACAGGTATCGCGAGCAGAAGACTTCGACCGAGGATACCTAACCACTGAAGATGTCTGCCACAGTAGTAGACGAAACGTCTGGTAACATCTGCACCAGTAGACCACGGCATCTTAGCCCGAAAGCTCCGTTTCAACAAAGATGGTGTTTCTTAATGAAGATTCTCAACGAGCGTCGGCTATTTTAAATCAATAATATAATTAAACAGTTGCGATGATCTTTTTTTTCCCTAGCAGTAATACCAATCGTATTCCACTACGGTTTAACTTAACTGAGACTCTATAATACGGCACGTTGAGTTAAACTCATGGTTAGGTTTAACATAATCCTTAGATTAACCGTATTTATAAAACCGGGCCTAAAAGGTACAAATTGTTCAAGAAATTAAGTCAACTGACAAATCTTAACGACAAGAATTTGCAATGAGATCCTTAGTATAATATGAATGGAAAAATCCTCTAGCATTTGGTTTGTTTTTTTTTTTTTTTTCAGTATTTATTTATTTTCTCTTCACTGCTTAGCAGAATGGGTGTTTCCATGTGTTGACAAGTGCTACTGAATTTACTGCGATGTTGCAAATATTTCTTGAAAGAAAGTCTACTTTCCACAAAATAAAAAAGAAATAATGCAAAATGGCAAAGGAAAATTCTGTCCCTTTCATCTTATCTGCGTCGTTACTGTCATTGAACACCTTCCTTACATTCTCTATGTACCAATATGATATAAGATATTAATATGTTATAAAATATTTGTTACTATTCTTATTTTTCGGGCCATAACTAACTTATTTCCTTCAAAAATTGTTCTTCAAATTCAACAGCGACTTACAGTCCTAAGGTCCATCATGCAGCCATGTGTGAATATATCAAGGAAATCAATGAAATCGTAACCAAATCCTTGAAGAAATGCAGCGTTAACAACGTCCTTGCTGATAGACAAAATGACATATTTTTTGAGGACGCAGAAAGTGAAATTTAAAATTCTAACGTCGGCAAACAATTTTAAAGAACGTAGGCAACTTTTACTAATTCGTATGCCCTGAATTCGAATTTGAAATCCAAATACCCTATATCACTTAAAATTTTCCTTGAAATCAGATTTAACTTTTGCTTCTAAAATATATCTACAAATTTTTTCCATATTTTCACTTCCACACAGAAAATTTCGCGATACGAAACGTACTAAATAGTCTATTTTAATTTAAAATGTTGTTCATATCATAAAATATGATATCGCAAATTTCAGACTCTAAAATTAATTGCTGTTACATGCATATAATTGCAAAGAAAATTCATAATTCTACTTACCATTATAAAACGAATGTCTGGATGATTTTCGTTTGTGGTCGAACGCAGAACTCTCTGTAACAAGAAACCGACATTAGTCAGCAAGTATGCTGGGTGACCCCTTCCCATGTACCATTTTTAAATTTGAGATATATCCTGATTGAATCTTTCCCCGTGATAATCGAAGACTTCGAGGGTAAATAATAACCCACATTTACAACAAATTGCATATATTTTTAATTTTTACCGCAAACACAAGAGGATTGTCATATTTTTCAAGCAGCATAATCCAATCATTGTTCACATATTTACATCAGTATTTAAGCAAATCAAAGATAATCTGGCTCATAGGCTGTCAACAACCAGAAAACTGTCAATCTCAATTTTGAGGGTTATCACTAGACTTCGTGGAATTGCCACGAGAATCGCAAGGTTAATCGCGGTATAGACTGTATGAGAAGGGGACGTGTAAAGGATGGAGTATGCCTCAGATGTAAACACTGAGCAGTATACTGCGGTTACAATAAAACCTGTATCCTGCATTCAAGAAATATAATGAATGATCATTGAAGTAGCAAATGTCTAAACATGTTTTATTCTTGCTTATTTATTTGTTTTTAAATTATTTCATATGTAAGTTTTTGCGTGGTACAATTATTTTTGTCTTAATGATTATTTATTTATTTTTTTTCTTTATTCGCAGTATTAAGTTTTGTAAATTTACAATTATTTTATAGTGAGATATTTCATCATCATCATCATCCTTCACGAATTAGGCCTCTGTAGACCTGTTTCGGCCCCATCTAGCAGTCTTCTTAACGGTCTTCCTGGTCGACGATGTCCTCTAGGTTTATATTGCATCATAATTTTTGGGATTCTTGAATTTTCCATTCTTCTTACATGATCTAGCCAATTGAATTTGTATCTGCTGATTTTTCTTCTACTGCCTCTACTTCTAATTGTTCTAAAATTTCTTCATTCCTTTTTCGGTCTAAAAGAGTATATCCTGCTGTTCTCCTGAAAAATTTCATTTCCGTTGCTTTGATTCTGTTCATGTCTTTTTTCTTTAATGTCCAAATCTCGCTTTCGTATAGAAGGGTGGGTAATGCTAGTGTATTATATATTTTTATTCTTGTAGATTTTTGTACTAATTTAGCTTTTAATGTATTGTTTATTATTCCTAGAATTTGTATAAATTTGGTAATTTTCTTGTTCACATCTTTTTCATTTTGATAAGATATTTCACAACCCAGATAATTGAAATTTTGCACTTGTTCGAGGCATTGGTTATTGTGTATTATCTTACTTCTCACTGGGTCTTGTCCTAAAAATGCCATTACTTTTGATTTTTGTGCTGAAATTTCCATCCCAAAATCTTTTAATATTTCATTTAATGTATACAATCCTCTTTGTAAATTATCCTCTGAATTGGAAATTATGACTTGATCATCGGCATAGAGTAAGGTATTTAATGTTAGAGCACTGGTTATTTTGATTCCTGATGTGTAGATTTGGTTCCATTTTAAAATAATTTCATTTATATAAATATTAAATAAAGTTGGTGATAGTGGACAACCTTGTCGAACTCCATTATTAACTAATTTTCTTTCGGATATACAGTTATTTATTTTGACACTTATTTTGCTGTCCGTGTAGATTTCTATTATATTTTGGAATAGCAAATTTGGAATATTTTTTTCTTGTAATATGTCGAATAAAAGGTCTCTTCGGACTTTATCAAAAGCTTTCACAAAATCAATAAAAGCTATATGGGTTTCTAAATTAAATTCTCTTCTTTTTTCCAACAATAGTTTGATACTAAATAATGGATCTACACATGATCTTCCTTTTCTAAAGCCATTTTGACACTCCAGAAGGAAAGTTTCAGCATGTTTTTTTAATTTTTCATTTAAAATCCTACTAAATATCTTATAACATGTGTTGAGGATACTAATCCCTCTATAGTTTTCAACATTCTGTTTATCTCCTGTTTTATATATGGGAATAATTACACTATTTTTCCATTCTTCCGGTAAAGTGGCAGTCAGATATATTCTGTTTAGAAATCTTAGTAATCTTTCTTGAAATAGATCTCCTGCATATTTATACAATTCTGAATTTAGGTTATCTTCTCCAGGTGATTTACTATTTTTCGTCTTCTTTAATGCTTCTTGTAGTGAGATATATTAACTCTTAAAATTTAATGTAAGATACTCACATCATCCCTTAATATGTGCATTGCAGTGAAGAGTTACGTACATTTTGAGCGACTGCAAAGTAACCTCCTCTGATGGTCACTCAAACAGTTTTTATTTTGGGAAAATGTACGTTCAACATCACACGATGTAATACGTACATATTTGAAGAACGGAAAGTCACTACATTTTAGTACACCAACTTCAGATGTCTTGTCGTGACCTGATGGTACATCATTTCTGCAGTGCTTGAGAAAAGTGACATAAGTCAGTTTCCACAAACCTTTTTTGATAATTTATTGACGACTTACACTGGTTTATATCGAATTGATTTTTTTCTGTATGCATTATTGTAATGGGAGAAATACTTATGTATTTTTTTCCAAGCGAGCAGATGTTCCGTAAGTTGTCAATAAATTATCAAAAAGGTTTCTGAAAACTGACTTTTGCCACTTTTCCCAAATACTGCAGATTTATAATACGAAGTTGTGAATAGGCAGAATTTTTAGCAATAATGTTTCTCAACTTACATTTCACTTTTTCTGAAATTAGTGAATTGTTATTTTGGATAACGGTTTGTGATACTTTATCCACTATATTAAGGGCTTTTGAGAGTTGTAGTTTAGACAATTCTAACAGGATGATGCTTTTGGACACGATTTTAAAATTAGAATCAATGAACAGAATATCTTCCAATAGCTGTTCAGAAGGCAATTATTTTACAGCTGCAACAGCGGAACTGTCTGTGCTATCCAATGCATCAATTACTTCCATTATTTTTCCGTAATGTTCTGCATAATAATTAACAGCATCCAACCACGTTCCCCAACGGGTCAAGACTGGCTGCGGGGGTAAGGGTATTCCAGGGGCAATTGTTTGGAATAGCAACATTCTCATTGCAGTATGTTTGATTGAACTGTTGTCTGCACTGAACAAATGTTAAACTTTGACTATTCCAACCACAGTAATGCAAAAACAAGTGCTTACATAGGTATACATTAGCTGTAGCTGCTCTATCTATTTGGACCGGTCACATCTCTTAACGTGAACTGCTTTTACTACGAGACCGGGCGGTCGCTCACCTTCTCTATACTACCGTACATCGGCAACCTGATTGCATGCTGCGTGTGGCAATTCAACGAAGTCTAGTTATCACTATTTACCCCCAAAGTCTTCAATTTCTAACCGCTCAAAGATTTTGTGGAAAGAAATTCACATGACACTGCAAAAAATGAAAGCTCACAATTACCTCAAATTCATATCTTCCACAATGGCAGGTGGTTACCCGCTCTAAATATGAGCACACATCTTCGAACCCATGCCACGCCACACCATTTTTTATGTTTATGTAACTTTCTCATCTAACAAAGGGTCCCCCATGACTGTGCGAACTTGAGAACCAATAAAAATGCTCTCGAATTTCTTTCACTAACTTCGAAAACTAGTCTCTTAAATATTGAAATCTACTCCCCTTTCTGTCCACTGCTTCAAAAAAAAAAGTAATTTTAAGTCTAACTTAACCTGAAGTCACGGTAAAAAGAAAATTGTAAGAATCTATATACGAATACTAGACTACTTCACACAAAGTATATGATTATGTCTCATGACCAGAACACAGTACGAAATGAAAGTATAAAATTGGAAATTTATCCTTTGAAATAGTGGAAAAATTCAAATATCTTGGAGCTACAGTAACAAAATACATAAATGACGGTGGAGAAACGCCTAGCGCGCCTGGCCGCGAAACCAGGTGGCCCGGGTTCGAATCCCGGTTGAGGTTTTTTCCGGTGTTTTCCCTCAACCCAATTTGAGCAAATGCTGTATACCTTTCGATGCTGGGTCCCGGACTCATTTCACCGGTATTATCACCTTCATCTTATTCAGACGCTAAATAACCTAAGATGTTGATAAAGAGTCGTAAAATAACCTACGTAAAAATACATAAATGATACTCGAGAGAAAATTAAACGCAGAATAAATATGGGAAATGCCTGTTATTATTCGTTTGAGATGCTTTTGTCATCCAGCCGCTCTCAAAAATGCTGACGACTCTTCTTTGCTTACGTCTTAGGAAGTCAAGTCTCTATAATGTCTAGGTAGGCAGTATCGTTCGCCATTTTTGTTCTTTCGTTACCGAGCTACCAGACGAGGGATCTATTTGCCACACCTTTAAACATTATCATGTCGTAGCTCCTATGATAATAAATTAAACAAACAGTTATTCAGCAAATAATTGAGCGGCAAATAATGTCCTCGTGTGCTTTCTGCGAACGCCAACGAAAGAGCCAAAATGGAGGCCGATTTTATTTTTATTTTATTGGTTATTTTACGACGCTGTATCAACATCTAGGTTATTTAGCGTCTGAATGAAATGAAGGTGATAATGCGGGTGAAATGAGTCCGGGGTCCAGCACCGGAAGTTACCCAGCATTTGCTCGTATTGGGTTGAGGGAAAACCCCGGAAAAAACCTCAACCAGGTAACTTGCCCCGACCGGGATTCGAACCCGGGCCAGACGCGCTAACCGTTACTCCACAGATGTGGACTTGATGGGCTATTATATTAAGTATTTATCCAGTCTTTGGAAATGCATAACGTCTTCATCAGCGAATCACAAGACGCACACGTTTAAATGTACTAAACCTGTAACGTGATTGGCTGCCAGAAATTAGAGCGACGGGGCTATAGTTTTATTTACTACTAGCCGTACCCGTGCGCTCCGCTGGACCCGTTAGAAATAAATATAAAGTAATTACATAATTAAAATAGGACATTTGATCCAGGGAATATTCGTGTTTGATAGAAGGATAAATCGTTTAATATGTTACTTAATTTAAATTGTATTTAAATAATTAAAATGGAATCATTTTGGTCCAGAGACACTCATTTGGTGCAATGACAATTCCTTTAACATGTTTCTTAATTTTTATTACATGCATCCATACTTTAATGAACATTGACATTATTTACATTTAATGTGTATACTTTATTTTACTTGTTATATGTTTCCATTGAATTATGATAATAACTTAATTTTAACTCTTGTTTTCTACGTATTCAGTAAATGGCGCTTGGCCCACTATGGTTATGAACCCTTCAAATAACTTAAATAACTTATATTATATTATATTATATTATATTATATTATATTATATTATATTATATTATATTATATAAAAAGTGTATTGATAACGGATGTACCCCGATAAGTAAGTTTTTAATTTGTTATGGGGGCTCTTGAATCTCAGGAGGAACAAATTTTATTTTACAACAGCGCAACATAATCTGCTTGGCTCATTACCCAACTTTTTTGCATTGCATTTAATGCATATGTATTTTATGTATTTTAACACGATTCAATTGAGCATAGTTAAAATTTGGATTATAAAATAATGGAATGCTAAGCTAACATATTATTACTGCATACTAAATCAATACACTCTCGTTGTTCGTTAATTCTCTGAGATAAACATTATTTTAAGAAATACAGGAAACGAATACACAGAATAGCCTATCAAGTTTTCTGTGCATAAGAAGCTATTTTAATCTTACCTGTCCTCAATTCACTCACAAGTTACTGTAATAACGTTATAGCATTATTTCCATCTAGAGAAACTACACTTTCCAATGGTGAAATAATAATTAATTATACAAATCGGTTAATTTAGCTTCCGATATTGCTTAATACAAACAAAGAAACATTTTCTGTAGGCTATGATTCATAGCTTTCGATTGTTGTTGACCAAGGCCCCTTATAGACGAAGTCATTTGTTTATTTCATTACACGGCCTTAGATGGCAGTTATTTTAATTTTAAAACTCATTTATCTCATTAAATATCAGTCCTATCAAAATTTTTCAAAGAATAAAACTTATCGGAAATGACTTTTAAAGAAATTTTTGTTATGTAACATTTTTCACAAAAATCAATAATAAGCGAGATATTTCGATTTATTTAATTCAGGCCCCCTTATAACTCCCCTTTTAAATAATGTATTTTGAATGCTATAGAGCCTATAATCTAAGTTACAACGAACTTAATTTATATTCCGATTTTCATCGAAATCCGTTCAGCCATTATCGCGTGAAAAGGTAACAAACATACAGACAGACATACAAACAAAAATTTCAAAAAAGCGATTTTCGGTTTCAGGGTGGTTAATTATATATGTTAGGACCAATTATTTTTGGAAAATCGAAAATTACCAGAAACATTTCGGCTACAGATTTATTATTAGTATAGATTGTTAGTAAAGTTAGTCACTGTTTCAAATATTTGTTTCATACACATTACATTACAATTAATTAGAAAATTGCAAATAAACGAGAAATATTGCTTTAAAATGACAAAAAAAATGGTATTCATTAGTAAGAAACGCTTCAAAAAGGCAAAATAAAAATTGGTCCTATCACTTTGGTTTACTCCAAATCACATTTATATCTATGCAAATAACGATTTACTTCCACCCAGTAAAAAGGCATTTTGCCAAACATCCGGGCTCTAGTTATAAAGATCTCAATCAAGTAGTGTGCGCTTATCGCACGACACCGGATGAGATTCGATCCAGATCGTGGATTTCTCCTCCTCCCCTCTAGTCGTTACACGTACCGCCGTCGACTTTCTTCCAGTCTTGGGATGACAGCGTATGAAATTTCTACCGTTCAACCGGAATTTCCGGCAGCACGCAGTGGAGGTCTCCTGCAGCCCGCGGTTGCGCACTTGGTTCGCGCAACTTATTCACACGAGCGATAGTGGTTATACCTGTCGGAGCAACTTAGCCGGAGGGGAGATGCTGGCCACCCCTACCGCTCCAGACCTCCCCCTCTCCGCCCCTGCTGTTCTTTGTCGCCCCCCTGCCGAAGCAACTGGCCGAACAAAGAATGAAGTGTTTTTTATGTACTGGTTGGTCTATTATAATAGTCTGAAACGCGTCAAACATTGTGAGGACCCCCACGTCGAGCAGGGGTTCCACATGCAACAGCTACAAATTGTGTAGCCTACACCAAGATCCTACAGCAGACAGGCTCAATTACGGCAGACACTGATAGAGCCTCCACATTTACGTAATAGTGTATCACACACTCAAATAAGTACACAGTACGTGACAAAAAATATATCGAAATGTAGAACGGAATTCCTCGAGAGGAAATTAAACGCAGAATAAACATGGGAAATGCCTGTTATTATTCGGTGAGTAGCTTTATCATCTATGCCCACGTGTATCAACGTCGGTTAGTGTAATCACCGGTTAAAATTGTCACCTAACCCCTGGTTAAGCATTTTTACAGCAGATCGATCTCGGTTACAAATAGGAGGTTAACCACAGTAATCTCTAACCGGCCATATTCGAGCGGTTAAAGGAAATAACCAGTGATTAGTAGAGCAAGTAAAGCAAAATGGCGGCCAGAGCCACAGATGTTTATTTCGAAGACGATTATTATTGTACAGTACTTGAATTACTTGGACAGAGCGTGAGCGTGAAGTTTCTTTAGTGGAAAGGGAGAATTCTTACGAGGAATTAGGTGACAGAAAATTTCAGGAGGGATTTCGTTTATCAAAATCTACAAATGGATCAACACAAAAAGTCATATTTCTCCTATGGATCGGCTGCTTATATTACGATTCTATGTAACTTATTTTATCTACTAAAAGGGGGAATATTCGAATATCTCTTTCTCTATGTCACTGGCTGAACAAAGAGAGGTTATGGATGGATCTTAGGATAATGAACAGTTCTCTCGTGTAAATGGGGTCCTGGATCGTATATACATTCCTACTAATCTTCTGCATCCTTCTCCTTTATAGATATTCCATCTTTTTATATATAATATATTTAAATCTAGTAATTAAGTCTATCGATACTTCAACCTCACTTTTGGATATAATCATTTTTGCATTCAATTTTCTATTTTGTACGATTTTAACCTAACAGCACTGAAAAGCAAAAAAAAAAAAAAGTAACTCGCAAATATAACAGTACCCAAAGGCAAACAAATGCAAAGCGAAAATGTAGGACACGTTCATTTCGATGTAGAACGGAGTGAGCGCAATCGTTTTTAGACGTTGACTATTATCTTTGCAGCGGTATGGATGCTTTCTTTTAGTCATTTTGTAGAAACATTGTACCATCATAGACTTTACTCTGGTTAAATGAGGTGTCAGCTAGCCATGTTTAAGTAATCGGTGATTATGAATGGTGCACAGAAATTACATTTTAACCACTGGTACTGTTTAACCGTCGTTTCGTAATCTACGATTACTGCGTTTTTAACCGATGTTGATACACTTCGCCACTAGTCTGCTCTCGAAAAAGCTGAAAGTTATAATTTATAAAACAGTTATATTATCGGTTGTTCTGTATGGTTGTGAAACTTGGACTCTCACTTTGAGAGAGGAACAGAGGTTAAAGGCCCATTCACAATGAAAATTAAACATAACCGTAACATAAACACAGAAGTTTGCGCCCAGGCTACCAAATGGGATCACTCACAATGATTCACGTAAGCATTGACATAAACATTACCGTAAGACGTTAACATGAAAGTTTGCAAACTCCAAACTTTCATGCCAATGCTTACGTGATTTGCAAACAGAACACAATCGTGGAGCGCTGAAGTATACGACAGAATATGAGGAATTGGAGTCGTTATGTTTCCATGGTTACCAAGTATGTTTGCTGTTATGTTTATGTTCCCATTGTGAATGATGGTATGACTTCTTGATTTTACCGTAACGTTTACATTAAGTTAACGCTTACATTATGTTTAATTTTCATTGTGAATGATCTTTAAGGGTGTTCGAGAATAAGGTGCTTAGGAAAATATTTGGGGCTAAAAGGGACGAAGTTACAGGAGCATGGAGAAAGTTACACAACGCAGAACTGCACGCATTGTATTCTTCACCTGACATAATTAGGAACATTATATCCAGACGTTTGAGATGGGCAGGGCATATAGCACGTATGGGCGAATCCAGAAAATACATATAGAGTGTTAGTTGGGAAGCCGGAATAAGACCTTTGGGGAGGTCGAGACGTAGATGGGAGGATAATATTAAAATGTATTTGAGGGAGGTGGGGATATGATGGTAGGGACTGGATTAATCTTGCTCAGGATGGGTACGGATGGCGGATGATTCACGAAGATTTACCATCACTTGCCTTCATATGACAGTAAACATATATTGTATGTGAATTGTGTAGATAACATTGAGAGTATTGATATTGTAAAATGACAGAGTGTATCTGATGATGTTGACATGGTCGACGAAAACGTTCATACATCACACAATTTATTATGTAAAGGTTAACACCTAACAAAATATATACAGTCTTACTAATAAACCGTGTATAGTTTTTATACCAGACTTATCCAGAGTTGAGACAGAAAACGTTACTAATAAACCTTGAATAAGCTATGGACGTATAAACAGGCTGTAACTATACAATGGGAATTGCTTTGCAGTAGTTATATACACGAAACCCCTTGTTTAAATGTTGTATATAGCGAAAAAATGGCCGCCCCTCTAACAGCTGTTCGTATCGACTGTCATTTTATGATGATGGTTACCTTGTAACCACAGAAGAACAAACCAAAGAGCATAGAATTATTAGAATAATATTGCTGTAGCTTGCACTCTTTGACCAAAATATAGTGTGGTAATCGATTAGAGCCAGTTGTACTATCGATATTTAAAACGCCACACTACAGCGCTCTACCGGATGCAATAGAGAACCTCAGATATTCCATTACCTTTCGTAAGGAAGTAATGACGAAACTATGACGTATCTGTGTAACAGTTATACTGTTATACACGACGTATGTAGTGATTATTAGTAAGGAATTTACACACGACTTATAAACGAGCTACTCATTGTATAAATATAAGACAGTTAAACGTCTGTATATAGAGTTTTTATTAGTAAGACCGATAATGTAGTAAAGTCAACGACTGAAAAATTAAATTTCTAACATCACTTACGGAACTTATTTCCGAAAACATTCTGAGCAAGAAATATCATATAAACATGTGTTCTATTCTCAATATTTTCAGAGTTACACTAATTTGAAGTTGTTCGCAAAATACCTTTTTTTGTTTAGTTTTAAGGGTAAAAGAATATTACAGATAGAGGATGAACTATTCAGGAGTATCATATCTTTAATTGGCTAATGTTCTGAAGCTAAAAATGTGTTGTGAATTGCTTAGTTGCTTTGTACAACATTATTAGTTTGCATTTTTATATGCGGTCAATTCCTAAATTGCCTCCTATACCTACTGTCGGTGACTCAGAAGAAGACGAGAGCGGACTGAAGAGGAAGGGATGTGAACAGATAACGTACGACACCACGTCAATATTTGTACTGCAGTAAGCGGAAACATTAGGTCTCCTTCTGTTCAACTTAGCTTTAATTTCCATACGCATTGTTACTCATGTTTCCTGCACGAGTAATAACCCGGCTACTGGGATGCTTATCTGAGCGATGTTTATAATCAAAGCTCGGAACTTGGGGACTTGTGTCTTTGCACGTGACTAAGCGACCGGACTTCAATGTCAACAAACTCCCGCTTCCAGCACGGAGGTACTGTCAGGTCTGCTACAAAAGTGGTTTCTGGCTGCGACAACATATTGATAATATTATGGTAGGTTGAAACACGTAATTTCATAGCATATATATAATAAAAATAAAAATGAGAAATATATCAAATTTACTGTTCTGCTGTGTACATTTTATTACAGTGTATGACTACCTACATTCGAAGATTTTTCGGTAGTAGACTTAAAATACTGAATTTTTTCACTGTTACTGTTTTCTGTTCGATTTTCAGCAGTTGCAAGCTGATCTCGTATCTGAGAAAGAGAAGTATATCCTAAATTTTTCTCGAAAATAGTTTTCAATTAGTGTGTCACTACTAGGGCAAGCCCCTCTACGTTTCGATCCATGCCTATGGACAGATTTTTCTACAATTTGAGGGACTGCAATGCCTTTCAATGAATTTCGTTTCTAGACTCTAGTTTGTGTGTTGCACAACTTAGAAAATATAAACTCTCCATTCGAAAAAAATAATGTATCTCCTCCGAATTCTCCACGAAATTCTGTATCTTAAATTTAAAACAAAATGTATTTTCAAACTTCTATAATACCCGTTCGAAATGACACGTATTTTCTATTTCCTCAAACAGACCGTTTACCTTTAATTCTCTGAATGTCATTGGCTTCGACATAACAGTTTCTTCGTCCGTCTTCCTGTCATTAGTTGTGGCCACTTTCTTAGTACGCACGACTGTCCCTGAGCACTTGCAGCGTGAACTTTGTGTACGTTGTACCTGTAACCTTACTCATGCACACGACACAAGTCCCCAAGTTCCGAGCTTTGTTTATAATAATCAGCAGCGATAGTCAAGAAGGTCACATTCTTGCCCCTCGTCTTCTCCTGAGTAACGGACAGTAGTGAGGAGAATGACGTAGTTTACGTCAAACCCCAACAACATAATCAGCCCCAGTAGGTTTCGAACCAATGTCCGAACGCAACCTCAGATCTATAGGCAGACTCGGTACGTACCACCTGAGCTAAGCATGAGGTAGATCGTTGACTTTATTTAGATTAATGAATATCTGGATAAAATGCAAAAGGTTTGTGCTATCATTCCTCCTGGTTGGAAGACGCACAGGATTGTCCGGAAAGTAATTATTTAATAGTTTGTAACCGCCGTGTCTTCACACAGCGCTGTCGTTTTCAACAGTCACACAGCAGGGGTGTACAGCATCTCGCCAAGCGCAACTTTTAGTATTAGAATACCGAACAGTCAAGTTTGTATAGTCGTTTCCACAAGCATATCGCAACGTATTCCACAGAACGGGCAATGTTAAACTTGTTCTCTGTATCGTAAGCGTGAAAGTATACAATATGTCCCATCCTAGCAAAAATTCAACTGTGGAAAGTAGGAATAAAATTAATTGAGGCGTTGGGCCGAATAACGGTATAGTTTACAATTTTAAAAAAATCTGGGGTAGTTTTTCGATTACGCGTCTGAAGAAATCTGCTGGTTTGTAGTTAAAGAAGCCCTCAAGCAAATTTTGTAAAGCATCTTCGTTATCAAAAGGGGTGATTATTGAATAGAAAAAAAATAAAAGGTGGAAATCAGAGAGCAGAAGATCGGGAGAATATGGAGGATATGAAATCACCTCCCAATCAAGCTTCTGGACAGCTGCTTTCGTCATGTTAACTTGCGTGCACTTGATGCAGTCTTCCCGGTCGTTTTTCTTCAATTGCGGCCGCAAGGCATCTGAGTTGTTGGCAATAAAAATCAGCAGTTATGGTTACTTTCCTGAGTAGTAATTCATACTACACGATGCGTTCTTTGTCTTACCAGACGCATAACACCATCTTCTGTGGAAGGACACTAAATTTTATATGGGATGTCGTGTGTTGAAACGATAGGACCATTTTCTTGCAGTGCTTTCTCCAATGGCTTCAACTTAACACTCCATCTGCTTTAACCCACAAATAGCACCAACTTATTTTTTCCACGATTGTGTTGTTTGTTGTATTTACAGCAGAGATGGGCATCGTGCCTCACTTGAGAATTTGTGCCTCACTGACCTTCACAGAGCTTATCGCTCTGAGTGACATCATCTTCACAGTCCCCGTTCCTCCCTCACGTAGCTCCTAGGCGTGGACAGGTTCTATATCAGCTTCATAAGCAATATCAGTGGTGGCATAATGGCATTATCAAAGCAGTGTGTACGCGTTAGAAAACGATTATTTCATGAGAATTGGGAGGAAGAGTTTTTTTTGCTGTTTAGAAGGGGAGAACATACGATGTATGTTATGCTCGAAAATCCTATTAGGCATAAATAAATTTAATATACAACGACATTACTCCTTATGTCATAAAGAACATGCTGAATTAGAAGGTAAGACAAATTAAATGTTATTTTTCGTACTATTCCGAAGAAAATTTATGATCTTAACATTTGCATAGTACACTAAATACGACATTATACCTTAAACACGCTGCATTAAAAGGTACGAGGAATTAAATGTTGTTTGCACGTATTATTTCCAAAAGAATTTATTAAAAAAATATCAAATGTACGTAGAAAACGAAATGTGATTTTCTGAAATTATTTTAGGTCGAGAGCGTGCAAATCTATTAAAGTAATCTTGAGAAACGTCAGAATATTCAAGAAAATAAACGTAGACAACGTGATGGAATATTATTGGCTAGTTACGCAATTTCTCGCCTGTGATTTAAATCAATTCAGCTACGGAGAAACAGTAAAGAGGTTTATGATTAAAGCTGCCGAATTAATTTGCCAAATTGAATAAAAGTCTTCGAGTCTCTCACGTTAACCAAGCGCTTTCCTAATAATTCGCCACTGACCGCCTTAGCGATTACGATAAGGTGACGCAGGTCACAGCAGTTTATATTTCCCATCCTACTCTGCAGTCTCCTCTCCTAGCAAACAAACTATTTCAAATCGAGTGCCTCACGTAACCGAAAATTGTGCCCATGTATGATTTACAGCTATTGTTGTTAGGTCTTGAAAATTAGAATTCCCATACAGAGACTTGTTGCTAGGGAAACCATTAGCTCTGCTCGTTTTTCAAACTTTTTTTCGGTTTTGTAAAAAGCACTTCTCAATCTTGTATCGTAATAGCTATACTAGCCTATTTCAAATCCGTCAAATTCAAGGCGTATTTACAAGCACAACACTCCAGATAAAAAATGACAAATACCAAACCAAATCCGCGGAAAGTCTAAAATTTCACATTCAGTATTCCCAACCTAACACACATAACAATTTCCCTCTTCTTACCGCTTAAGTGACATATTGATTTTACTGCTTTAGGCTTTTAACATATTATTTTTAGAGACGTTCAATATAGTAATAATTATAAATTGTAAACTTACCACTGCAATTTCACCTAAATTGCACTGTTAATTATTGTTTTTAAATATTTGCAAAAATTAAGTAAACTCTACAACTCCGCTAAAGTTACTGCATTCGTGATGCAAGTAGCATTAAGGAAGCCGTGAAAACATCAACAAGATTCCAGACTCATCATAGACTGGGGGAAAAAAAAGACAGACGTATATCACGGCCTGCTGGAGTATAGTAAACACAGAAAACATTTTAAAGCAACAATGTTGAAGATAGATATTTTTGTTTTGCAAATTTGCCGTCATTGAACAGAAACCAAGATGGAGATTTCATTGCAACTAATTAGAAATTCCTCTTTCAGGTATGTAATAAACGATCTTGGCACAAAATAATGTATGATACACGAGCGGTATGTTTTCTTTCAATTCTCGGAAATTAAAAAAGCTCAACTACGTTTCGCTTTTTCAATCTTTTCCTCGAACATGAAAACGTCAACGTACCGCTCTTGTAACGCATATTACTATTAAATGCTCGTGCAGCGAGAGTCGATGAATTTGAGTTAAATGTAACACTTTTATTCTCATAATCTTCAGAACTTAAAGCTTTTAATCTTCAAGGTTTCCTCCGCGACTGTAAAGTTCTCGATTAGCACCAAATTTTGAAACAATATAAAATAAATAATTTACTTTTGATTTGTTTTGAAGTCTTTTTTATTAATTTCAGAAATTTGTTTTCATCGATAATGGCACATGAAATCAATTCTTCAATTTTCATATTTTATTACCATTATTTTATTGAATTTGGATATATTATTCTGGCATTTATTCTCTTGAATGCCTATTGGTGTTCTGGGAGTTCTTATCGATAGAAGAATTTGCGGCCTCGATGTTGGATTAGGATTTAATTTGGATGTGTGAGTTCAAATTGTTCAGGTCTGTTCGACCTTTAAAACACTATTCGTAAAGCTTTCCCCGCATCACGTGATATTATTGTCCGGCATTACAATTTGTTGGATGCCTTGTCATGAGAAGATTTATTGCTGAAACTGCATCTGCCTTCAGTTTCGTTACGCGAAGTGGCGAGTGACCTAAGACCTTTTGTTGCAATGATGTAGACATAAATCACAGCCTTTGAAATGATGTGAACATGTTGATCTAAGTTCTGCAAATCTGTACACACACGGTCTTACTTATAAAAACTCTTATACAAATTTATGTATGGATCCTCGCTCGATTTCAGTTCCTGGTTTCAAAACCCAAATCGGTCCCGCCTGCCAAGAGAGAGGAACAACCCATGTAGGCCCGCCTTGAAAACTCTAAACAAGCAAACTCCGTCCCATGTAAAATAATGAAGATTGGTATATTTAAAACACTGACCGTCTGCTATATGAAAAAAAAATATATATATATTTTACGATTTAAAAAAATGAGGACCTAATGCAAGAACTTCAAATAGAACCCATTATGCAGTTCATCAGCAAATATCAACTTCAGTGGAAGGGTCATCTCGAACGAATGAATCGATGCAGAATTCCAAAAGCACTGATTCATTACCATCCATATGGCAAAAGATCTCTAGGCCGTCCAAAGAAGAGATGGACTGAAAATTCTAGTTTGAGACCGTAACAGGCCACTTGGCCTAATACTTGTTAGGAAGAAGAAGAAGATGATGATGATGATGATGATGATGATGATGATGATGATAAAAAATATTTACTTTTTTTTTTTTTTTTCAAAATTCAGTTCACTGTGCAGTGACGAAGAGTTTCCCACATAACTAAAAAATTATCCAACATTTTGTGATGAAATGTTTTTGTATTTATACAAGTCATATCAACAATATGATGCAAGATCACTCCTCTACCGTTGATAGATTATCTGATAAAATATAAATTCGTTAAAAAATGGTCAAATATCAGTATTTTCTTCTAACGCAAAATAAAAAATATATATTATTTATTAAGGAATGTAGTTGAAAGAGCATGATATTGCAAATATGAGTTTCAGCAATAAAATAAAAGAGAGATAACATGAAAAAGTTAACAAGTTTATGAGTTATGAGGGAAACGCTTCATCACTGCACAGTGAACTGCCACCATTTTTAATTTTGAAAAAATATATATAAGCAATTTTTTTAAAGCGCAAAAATATATATTTTTTTTTCATATAGCAAAAGAACAGTCATTGATTCTGGTTCACGTTAACACTTTCTTTAAAAAAACTTAAGATTGTTTAACGACACGTTAAAAGTGTTAAAATTTTTAAAAAAAGGTAATGTACCTTAGACAGACGGCCCGTTTCGACGCCGGTTCTGCGTCATCATCAGTATCCTACGAACTACGAGTAAAAATTTTAACACTTTTAACGTGTCGTTAAACAATCTTAAGTTTTTTAAAAGAACCGTGTTTTACAAATACCAATTTTTATTATTGTACAAGATACAGTAATAGAGGAAGAAAATGTTGAAAATTTCCAAAAAAATTACTGCTGTAAGCTGTGCCTAACTCCTTAAGCCACATAACATTAATTCCAGACGTTTGAGATGGGCAGGGCATGTAGAACGTATGGGCGAATCCATAAATGCATATAGAGTGTTAGTTGGGAAACCGGAGGAAAAAAGACCTTTGGGGAGGCCGAGACGTAGATGGGAGGTTAATATTAAAATGAATTTGATGGAGGTGGGATATGATGATAGGGACTGGATTAATCTTGCTCAGGATAGGGACTGATGAGCTTATGTGAGGGTGGCAATGAACCTCCGGGTTCCCTAAAAGCCATTTGTAAGTACTGTATGTGCTAACATCAGAGGTGCAAACATAGCAGAGCTTTGCGGTCGCTTAGACTTAGGTGCATCAAAGAACCCGTAACCATAATGTGAAGTTTATGTGTAAGGGAGGAAGAAGAATCTTATTAGGCTGAACCAATGGTGTTTCTTTTACATTACTTTCCCCTGGAACATATTCCTGCCGCAGAAGATTTAAAAACTGCATGTAAAATATAATTTTCTAAATAGAAATTGTATATTTTAGAGTACCGGTATCCAATGAAATCACTTCTACATGGAATACAAAAGTTTAGATGATACAAAATTATTAAACAACAATAGCAAAACATTTCATTTCATTTTTTGGCCATACATTCAGGACAAATACAAATCAAAGGACATAATATATTCAACCCTGAGATAAATTTCTCTACTTCTCTGCAGAAAATCTAAACTCGTTCCCCTGAATTTATAACTACTATCACAATAAGAC
Source organism: Periplaneta americana (assembly GCF_040183065.1). Classification (NCBI taxonomy): domain Eukaryota; kingdom Metazoa; phylum Arthropoda; class Insecta; order Blattodea; family Blattidae; genus Periplaneta; species Periplaneta americana. The sequence continues at coordinate 147,511,742 of NC_091130.1, read as the reverse complement.
GATCAGATATTCCTAATCGATCGCTATTAATGATTCCTGCTCTAGGATGATTTCTTTATGCGATTGTGTACCTAATTATCATGGCGAGTTCACCGGTTGTCTTACGGGCAAGGTAACCCGGCCAAACGAGGAACTCCGTTGGAGTTGGTCGTCACACGTGAAGAAGGGCCCCCCGCGGCGCCCCCCTGTGCACATATGAAGAGCTGGACCTCCTAAAGAAGCCCTTATTATTATTAGAAATACCCCCAGACTCGGCCGTGCCCCCGGAGAGCGTAGTCTCCACCTGAGAAGTCTCTACGGCAGTGGATAAACACGATTCACGGCAAAACGTCGCTCAGGAACGCCGCCGGTGCACGTGGAGACCGACCCTACAACCGTGAGTACACCTACATTTACATTGACATTGTCAATAAACGGTCATTACCCTTCTTCATTAGACCAGCGGCTTAGGTGTGGGAGTTTCTACATCATTTAAGGGGAGGGGACATACATTTTTAAGTACTTTTACGCACTGAAAAATTGGTGAAATTCAGTTTCATTTTTTTTCTCGACAATGAATAAATCTGTAACCTTTAAATTTTGTATGCTGTATATACACTACTTTTCCAATTGTATAGTATTTTCAGATTTAGTGAAACTATTACAATTACGGGCTAATAGAAATACAAAATTGTTCCCGTCATTTTTATTTTTTCAAACGGTTTCCCTGATAACTCAAACGGTTTTTAGAATACTGCAGTGGAATTTGTGTGAAATTGTATTTTATACTTGTGAACAAACCACCCTACAACTATTGGTTTAACACTAACAGATTATTTTAAAAACATATATCTTTTACATAATAAAATAAAAAAAAAATACTGTTGTTGTTGTTTAGTCAACTGTCCGAAGACATGTTTGAACCTCGCAAGTAAAATCAATAAGGCATCACTCATGAGGTAACAAGGCCAGGAGATAATTGGGTAGGGTGGCCAGTTTCTTTCCCCCTCCAATGCATTCATCGCCGATTGGCTACATATTCCACTAATCAGACTTCACTTTCATACAAAGAATTGTTCTTCCTCTGACATAACATATCGTCACGTGAGATGTACTGCCTGATAATAGATATACATATCAGCCAGAACCTCAATCAGAGGTAAAAACATCTATATATATATATATATATATATATATATATATATATATATATAATTTGAACTGGTAATGGAAATTACGGGAAAACGGCTGAACGGATTTTAATAAATGACCCCTCATTTTGAAGCTTGGAACTCAAAGTTTTTCAGAAAAATAGTAGTTTTCTGTGAAATGTCAATTTTTCAACATAATTTTCCTATTTTCCAAAATCCATCTGTCGTCAGTTTTGAGAACTAACTAATTGCATTTCAGAATAAAACAAAACACACACTGCAGTAAACAATATTACACGAAGGCCATGATCTGCAAGAATGCTGACATATTTAGAGCTCAAATTAAATTTGTTATTAAAAACTTAACTTACTAAAAATAATTTACAGGTTGGATTCTGTGGTGTGTAATTTTCTGGGTACAGATGTGTATTGGATATTAAAAACTACAAAACTTGAGGTGGTTTGATAACATTATTACCATTAGAAATGAAATATTATTGTAGTTAATGCCATGATGTGACTATTTTTCATTAATTATACATATTATTAATGCTATACTGATGATATGAAAGTGAAACGTTTTGGGGTTATATAAGTAGATGTAGATTTTGATTTCTATATTTTACTGAGTGGCGGCTATATAGTATATATAGTATATGTTACTGAAAGCTATAAAAGTTACGTAAGATAATATTATTAAAAATCAAACATTTTTATAGTTATTAATCAAGTGGGGTTGGGTCTTTTTCGTATATTTAATGGCGGTGGTCCTCTTCAGTATTGGCTCGAGAGAGAGTATCTTTCATTATTATGGAAGCAAATAACTTTCAGAATGTCTGGTATTCTTCATTGAAAATAAATCTGAAAAATGTTTATTTGAACGTCTAATGAACTTAGTTTGCAGCATTTGCTGCACAAGCCACTAGTATATATATTTTAAATATAAATTTAAATAATAGTAATTTATGTACCAAGGACGAAATGACGTTCATAGCGATGGCTACGGGGTTGCTACCGAGGGTGCAAGTGGCTCAATAAACATGAAATTTCGCCAAATTACATTATTTTGTGGCACACTAGTCCATAATTGAATTAATTAAAACTTTTTGATAAGAGTTTTAAGGGAAGACTCCACTGAAAATTATGAAAAATTTTCCAAATTTTTTCTTAGCTATTTCACTTATTCAGAATTTATATTTTCATACCCCAAATAGATTCAGCTCAATTCTGATTACAAATACTCGTATGTTTACACTTTTTAAATTAAGGCTGGAAGGGGGCATGGAATTTAAAGAGCTGTCAAAATTGTTTTTCATCCAAGAATTCTTTTTTAAAATTTCTGATTACAAATGTAGTAATTTTTTGTTGGCTCCCTGAAGTTACTAGATTAATGTAGCGGAGGAGAATATTAATTTACATAAATATTCATTTTATTTTCAAATCTATTTTTCTATGTTCATTTTTGTTGATTCAGCACCAACTTTCTTATGCCAAATATTAATCAATCTGGATGAAATTTTTACTTTAAGTTTTTATGAGGTAGCTGCACGTTTCTATGCATTTATTTTGTGAGAAATTCTGCTAGTTCATTCTATTAATATTTTTCTTAATGATGCTAGTTTGTTTTATTAATATTTTTCTTAAGAAAAATATTAATAAAATGAACTAGCAGCATTTCTCACAAAATAAATGCATAGAAACATGCAGCTACCTCATAAATACTTGCAGTAAAAATTTCATCCAGATTGATTAATATTTGGCATAAGAAAGTTGGTGTTGAATCAACAAAAATGAACACAGAAAAATAGATTTGAAAATAAAATGAATATTTATATAAATTAATATTCTCCTCCGCTACATTCATCTAGTAACTTCAGGGAGCCAACAAAAAGTTACTAGATTTGTAATCAGAAATTTTAAAAAAGAATTCTTCGATGAAAAACAAATTTGGCAGCTCTTTAAATTCCACGCCCCCTTCCAGCCTTAATTTAAAAAGTGTAAACATACGAGTATTTGTAATCAGAATTGAGCTGAATCCATTTGGGGTATGAAAATATAAATTCTGAATAAGTGAAATAGCTAAAAAAAAAATTTGGAAAATTTTTCATGATTTTCAGTGGAGTCTTCCCTTAAGTTAGAAATTCGCTTTGTGTTTGTATGTCTTGTTTAGCGTGTTTTGTTTTGGTATCTATGAACTGCATATACTAGAAAAACAAAAGAATACGTAGAATAAAAATTATTCGTTGAGGGAAGCCATGCATGATGCTATTATTTCTTTGTTGTTAATTTACTCTCTGAATTTAATAAACAGTTCTGTAATGTTGGAAATGATGTCGGGATTTGTTGAAACCGAAATTTCTTCTGCAGTTGTTCCTGAAGATTAGTGTTGCCAATTAAATAAATGTAGGCCTAAGTATAAGTAAACAAACGACATATTCTTTCGACCCTAGGGCCTGTGAAAGTTTTTTAGGCCCGCAAAATATAATGGGCTGTATTAAATATATCGTATCCATGGAGAAATTCAATTGGACTAGTGTACCACAAAAAATATTACTATGAAGATATTTCAAATATTATAAGTTATGTTGTTCATATGGCATTCAGTAATAAATGTAACAAAGAATCGCTAAAAAAAAAAAGCATTGATATTTGTGAAAATTGTCAGGGAAACGACATTTCAATGCACAAAATGCAGCTGCCATTTTGAATCGGTAATTAGCTATAATAGTAATAGTTGTACTAAATCTGAAAACAGTATACAATTGCAGAAATGACGTATATGAAATTTCAAAGTTACAGATTTATTCATTGCTGAAAGAAAAATATTAAATTTCACCAATTTTTGGTGTAATTTATGTCTTCCCTCTTAAATGTTGTAGACCTAATGTCTGGAGTTTCGAGTGAAAATTTGCATATTAATCTGCAGAAATAAACTAACATACTAGTTGTTCGCAACCTTTCTTTAGGTTACGGATCCCTTGAAGCTCATATTTCATTTGCATAATTTAGACCGACTATTACACTTTTACTACGTTGTACTACTTTTGACCAATAAAACGGTATGAAAGGACGTCTTTCAACCAATAATGGCTGTTTATCGCATAATTTTATCGCTTCCCTAGCATTTTGTTTGTTTTTATTACTACCCTAGCATTTATTTCTTTGTTTGCCAACATTTCAAACTGCAAATTCTTTATGGTACTGTACTATAAAACATGTTTTGCGATCGTAATTTCTTTCCCTCATAGAGAATCGACTGAAAATGGCGGCTCCGTTCAAACATTTTGGCGAAGGTAACATTAGTGAAATAGAATTTTAGTAAGTCAATTAATATCTAGTTTATTGTATTAGAGTACTTTATTTCTTCTAATCTTTATATACTTTCTTCTAATCGTGTAATAGTCAATTAAATCCCACTCGAGTTTCGATTTTCTCTAGATAAATCAAAACCTCTAGTGAGATTACTGCTGATAATCATATTTTACCTATCAAACATTTGCATAATGTAGTGAATTAAATATCCTTAAAGGGGTGATGAGTGAACTTTCTATTTACTACAATTTTTAAGACAAAGACTTCATATCTTGTACACTTCATCTCCTTGCTATAAGTATTCTTGCATACAAGTTTCATTGTGATCAGATGAATGCTCTTTGAGTTAATTTAAATTTAAAAAAAATTACATATTTTAAAAATGTATCTCCTCTTACAAAATTTAAGTTGCATGTATGATTCCTTTTTATTGTATCTTTGATATGGTTAGAAAGAACTAAGCATCTAGAATTTTAAATTTACATCAATAAATAAAGAGAATTATTTTTAAACATCGACTGCTAAGAAGTGATACCTGATATCAGTAAATTTACAGGTGAAAAAAAGAAAATGTTATTTTTTTCTCAAATATATATATATATATATATATATATATATATATATATATATATATATATATATATACTCCAGCTTTGCAAGGTCTACTTATAACTTACTTACTTACTTACAAATGGCTTTTAAGGAACCCGCAGGTTTATTGCCGCCCTCACATAAGCCGGCCATCGGTCCCTATCCTGAGCAAGATTAACCCAGTCTCTATCATCATATCCCACCTCCCTGAAATCCATTTTAATATTATCTTCCCATCTACGTCTCGGCCTCCCCAAACATATTTTTCCCTTCGGTCTCCCAACTAACACTCTATACGAGTATGCATATCGTGCCACAGAATCAGTCCCATTTCGAGGCTTATTGTAAGGTTTCGTAACAAGCTGTTTTTTACGGTGATGGGTTGTTAGCCCTTCGCCCAACCCCCAACCCCTTATCGGCTGTCCACGACTGCTTATTCAATATATTCGCAGCTACCCTCCATATCTGGAGGCCGTCTACTCTATCCGCAACCTGAGGACGCGCCATGCCGTGGTGATAGGGACCCACAATACATGGTTTGCAAGATCTACTCGAGAACAAAATATTAGTTGACTCTCCAATTTTGTGAACATAATAATATAGTTAATCTAAATGATATGGTGGTTAAATGAAATGATAATTTTTATAGTTACGAGGTATCGCTTCTTAGCCATCGATATGCAACTTCAAAATTTAAATTTTTAGATTTCACTGATTTTTTTTTTTAATTTAGAAAGTATTTGATTTATATAAAAAATATGTTAATGTGTTCCGATAACCACATTACATAGAACATGCAGTGAAAAATTTCAACATTATTAGAGCCTTTACACTTTGAACATAACGCAATGTGCTGAAAAAAAGGTCAGAAAACAGCTTGTAAAGTTTTGTATGGGATTTAAATTCAAGAATGCAGCCATTTAAATATGGCATAATTTTTATGCGTTCAAGTGACGGCAGAACACTGAAATTACTTAACTTAATGAATAAAAGAATGCTGATTCACTTTCTAACAAAAAACAAATAAATAAAAATTAAAAAACGAAAATGCGAATTTTGACTTTCAGTGTTGCCAAGTTGGTGATTTTGTCACTATATCTGGTGTTTTTGGGAAGCTATTTGGAGCCGAACAATGTCATTTAGCGACATGTCGAAATTCTGGTGATTTTAAAGTAAATATGGTGATAATTTGGGGTAGTGGACGTACAGAATTAATATCTGATTTATTCTGATTTTTCATTTACTTAACCTCATCTTAAATGAATGGGAAAAGATTGGCATCACTTAGCATTTCAAAATATGTAACGTCCCCTGGTGGGGATTCCCCTTCATATCATCATTCTATCAACTCTGAGGAGAGGAGTTACGAGGTTATTTGCATGAGGAAACGGAAATTAGGAACGAAGAGTTACAGAAGTCAGTTTAAAATATCTGAAAAGCTTTATTGTCATTAAGTACGAGAAAAATTCGTACCGGCACCGGGAATCGAGAGGAGTTCGGCCGGCGTCGTGGATCGTGTCCCGGCATGGCTCAGTTGGTTAAGAGCACTCAGCGCGCACAGCTGAGAGGTCCTGGGTCCGATTCCCGGTGCCGGTACGAATTTTTCTCGTACTTAATGATAATAAAACAAATTTGCAATGAGGTGGGCGAGACCTCATTCATATTCGATACATATCTGAAAAGCTTCTTGTGCAAATTTTAAACAAATTGTGATACCTCGTTCACGCATTAAAATCCAGATTTGTTTTCTTTATTTTCTTTAGGAAAAATGGTCATTTTCTAAAATTCTTTTGAATTTGAAATTCGCAGCAAATTTACCCGGGACCGCCAGTGCCACTTACATCATAACACTGGGAGATGTTAATACTGGTCACACAGTTCATCCCCTCTATTTCAGTAAACAGTTGTGTAGTTTGATACAAGTATGAAAAGGTTAGATTTCTTGAAAAAGTGAAAAGGGTCGAAATTCAGGAGTGTGGACGTGAAGTGGCAGATTATTGGGATGTGGAAGAATGATTTGAGATAATATCTAACTCTATCCCAAAATTCATTAATCTAAATAGGCTACATCCATTCTGGAGTAATTAATTTTTACCTACAAAAAAATGTAATTTTTCAGCAAGTTTTCTTAACAGAAAATTCGTTATATAATCCACAGTTTGAAAGATACAGAGATTGGGTTTGCAATAAAAAACTTTATTTATCACAGACATTTGATTCCTTTATACATACCAGGGGATGTCACATAAGTAAGACAGGAGTGCAACATCTCTTTCCAAGGGGTGTCCTTAAACTTATGGTAGAACCTGTAATTCAGTAATAGATTTCTGCCCCAGGGCAGGTCTTCCACTGCAAAACCAGCATTATCCAATCTTTCCTATTTTCACCCTTCATCTTAGTCTCCGTATATGATTCATATAGCTTCTTCTACCCATTCGATTATAGCTTACTGGATGACAACTTGAACCAAACCTAAACAAACTAATCGCAGAATATTTGTAGAGGCGTAACAGCAAGAATTACAAATGTATAAATTGTTTTACGAGGTATGTTACATAAAGTATTCTTATGTTGGATTTACAATACTGCGACTTGAATCGCTGGTTCGTGTGAATTAGGAAACTTAAAATGAAACGATGCCTGCCTTCTCTATTTTTGTAATAGAAGAAATCAACATATCATAACTATACGTGAATCACATCTTTACAATTTGAGGAGGGGATAGCTAGGTGACAAGATACAAAATAAAAATTGTCAAAATTGTAAAATTGTAAAATTCTGACTTGTTCCACATCTTAAAGCTTCATTGCTCATGTAAGATCTATGGAATAAAATAAATGAATGAATGAATGAATGACAAGGTTAGAGTTGTTTAGATTAGGAGATAGCTAAGTGACAAGATACTGAGGACTGTGACAAGGTTAGAGTTGGTTAGATAGCTAAGTGACAAGATACTGAGTATTTTGACAAGGTTAGAGTTGGTTAGATAGCTAAGTCACATGATACTGAGGACCGTGACAAGGTTAGAGTTGTTTAGATTAGGAGATAGATAAGTGACAAGATACTGAGTATTTTGACAAGGTTAGAGTTGGTTAGATAGCTAAGTCACATGATACTGAGGACCGTGACAAGGTTAGAGTTGTTTAGATTAGGAGATAGATAAGTGACAAGATACTGAGTATTTTGACAAGGTTAGAGTTGGTTAGATAGCTAAGTCACATGATACTGAGAACCGTGACAAGGTTAGAGTTGGTTAGATAGCTAAGTGACATCATACTGAGGACTGTGACAAGATTAAAGTTGTTTAGATTATGAGATAGATAAGTGACAACATACTGAGTATTTTGACAAGGTTAGAGTTGGTTAGATAGCTAAGTGACATGATACTGAGGACCGTGACAAGGTTATAGTTGTTTGGATTAGGAGATAGATAAGTGACAAGATACTGAGTATTTTGACAAGGTTAGAGTTGGTTAGATAGTTAAGTGAAATGATACTGAGTATTTTGACACAAGGTTAGAGTTGGTTAGATGAGGGGATAGCTAAATGACAAGATACTGAGGACTGTTACAAGGTTAGAGTTGGTTAGATGAGGGGATAGCTAAATGACAAGATACTGAGGACTGTTACAAGGTTAGAGTTGGTTAGATGAGGGGATAGCTAAGTGACAAGATACTGAGGACTGTTACAAGGTTAGAGTTGGTTAGATGAGGGGATAGCTAAATGACAAGATACTGAGGACTGTGACAAGGTTAGAGTTGGTTAGATGAGGGGATAGCTAAATGATAAGATAGTGAGGACTGTGACAAGGTTAGAGTTGGTTAGATGAGGGGATAGCTAAATGACAAGATACTGAGGACTGTGACAAGGATAGAGTTGGTTAGATGAGGGGATAGCTAAATGACAAGATACTGAGGACTGTGACAAGGTTAGAGTTGGTTAGATTAGGAGATAGCTAAGTGACGTGATACTGAGGATTGTGACAAGGTTAGAGTTGGTTAGATGAGGGGATAGCTAAGTGACAAGATACTGAGGACTGTTACAAGGTTAGAGTTGGTTAGATAAGGAGATAGCTAAGTGACAAGATACTGAGGACTGTGACAAGGTTAGAGTTGGTTGATGAGAGGATAGCTAAGTGACAAGATACTGAGGACTGTGACAAGGTTAGAGTTGGTTAGATGAGGGGATAGCTAAGTGACAAGATACTGAGGACTGTGACAAGGTTAGAGTTGGTTAGATGAGAGGATAGCTAAGTGACAAGATACTGAGGACTGTGACAAGGTTAGAGTTGTTTAGATGAGGGAATAGCTAAGTGACAAGATACTGAGGACTGTGACAAGGTTAGAGTTGTTTAGATTAGGAGATAGCTAAGTGACAAGATACTGAGGACTGTGACAAGGTTAGAGTTGGTTGATGAGAGGATAGCTAAGTGACAAGATACTGAGGACTGTGACAAGGTTAGAGTTGTTTAGATGAGGGAATAGCTAAGTGACAAGATACTGAGGACTGTGACAAGGTTAGAGTTGTTTAGATGAGGGAATAGCTAAGTGACAAGATACTGAGGACTGTGACAAGGTTAGAGTTGTTTAGACAAGGGGATAGCTAAGTGACAAGATACTGAGGACTGTGACAAGGTTAGAGTTGTTTAGACAAGGGGATAGCTAAGTGACAAGATACTGAGGACTGTGACAAGGTTAGAGTTGTTTAGATGAGGGGATAGCTAAGTGACAAGATACTGAGGACTGTGACAAGGTTAGAGTTAGTTAGATGAGGGGATAGCTAAGTGACAAGATACTGAGTACTGTGACAAGGTTAAAGTAGATTTGGTTAAGATATTTGTGTGGTTTGAAAAGAATGTAGAAGTAAAATAGCCTCCTCTTATATTGGTTTGCTAACTAATTCTACAACTTCACTCACCTGTCATCCGTTGGTTGAACTGAACTTAATTCTCTGACGAATTTGTCCTCCACGTGTTCCGGTGGTAAATACTCGAGTTAAAAACACACGCTATTCACTTCTGATTTTAAGTTCGATCGTCGTATTAAGGAATTCCTACATATATTCGAGTAAAACACTCACTAATGGTGTATTGTGAAACAATTATGTAAGTCTGTGTGCGTTTGTCCGGCAACACAAAAATTAGCAAAAGAATACAATATCCACTTATATATTATTATCTATGCACATTAAACAGTCGAGTGTAGAATTTTGGGCAGTAATCAAACTTTTCGTCTACGAAAACTGTATCATCACTTCGCAGACACCTTACGTTAATATTACAACAACATGAATATAGGAGTCACCATTTCTTAAAGAGTTTCATGAACCTTATCTTCAGAGACTGGAAGTTCTGAAAATGTACACAAATAAGATATAAACGTTTACTATACAATCTGATGTTCTTTATTGTTTATCAATAACACATAACTAGGACCATTATAACCTACACACTATACACATTTACTCGCGTTCGACACATCCACTAGATACCATACAGATTTACGTAAACATATTCTCTTTGGTTTACATGAAGAACATTGATCATGTTTTGGGAGTTATGTTTAAGAGGGTATGTTATACGAAGAACTTTCATGAAGTTCTAATAGTTGTGTGTCGTGATATTGAAGAGGGCAGCACATAATGGAGATGCCTCTTCCCCCATCTCCAAATTATTGTTTCTTCATAAGTACCAGGTCGAATTTGAGCCATGCCTTTTAAAAGAATTGTAGAAGATCATAAGCTTATGCGAGTTTGAAGCTTAAGATACTCCAAGGCAACATAACTCTACCAATTCAAATAATGGAGAACTTTCATTAAGTTCTAATTATCTTATAATGGAGAACCTTCAATAAGTTCAAATTGTCATGTTCAGTAATACTGAAGAGGGCAGCACATAATGGAGAACTTTCAGGAAGTTCTAATAGTTATGTTTTGTAATACTGAAGAGAGCAGCACATAATGGAGAACTTTCAGTAAGTTCTAATAGTTATGTTTTGTAATATTGAAGAGGGCAGCACATAATGGAGAAGTTTCAGTAAGTTCGAATTGTCATGTTCCGTTATACTGATGAGGGCAGCAAATAATGGAGAACTTTTATTAAGTTGTAATTGTCATGTTCCGTAATACTGAAGAGGGCAGCACATAATGGAGAACTTTCAGAAAGTTCTAATAGTTATGTTTTGTAATACTGAAGAGGGCAGCACATAATGGAGAACTTTCAGTAAGTTCGAATTGTCATGTTCCGTTATACTGATGAGGGCAGCAAATAATGGAGAACTTTTATTAAGTTGTAATTGTCATGTTCCGTAATACTGAAGAGGGCAGCACATAATGGAGAACTTTCAGGAAGTTCTAATAGTTATGTTTTGTAATACTGAAGAGGGCAGCACATAATGGAGAACTTTCAGTAAGTTCTAATTGTCATGTTCCGTTATACTGATGAGGGCAGCAAATAATGGAGAACTTTTATTAAGTTGTAATTGTCATGTTCCGTAATACTGAAGAGGGCAGCACATAATGGAGAACTTTCAGGAAGTTCTAATAGTTATGTTTTGTAATACTGGAGAGGGCAGCACATAATGGAGAAGTTTCAGTAAGTTCGAATTGTCATGTTCCGTTATACTGATGAGGGCAGCAAATAATGGAGAACTTTTATTAAGTTGTAATTGTCATGTTCCGTAATACTGAAGAGGGCAGCACATAATGGAGAACTTTCAGGAAGTTCTAATAGTTATGTTTTGTAATACTGAAGAGGGCAGCACATAATGGAGAACTTTCAGTAAGTTCGAATTGTCATGTTCCGTTATACTGATGAGGGCAGCAAATAATGGAGAACTTTTATTAAGTTGTAATTGTCATGTTCCGTAATACTGAAGAGGGCAGCACATAATGGAGAACTTTCAGGAAGTTCTAATAGTTATGTTTTGTAATACTGAAGATGGCAGCACATAATGGAGAACTTTCAGTAAGTTCGAATTATCATGTTCCGTTATACTGATGAGGGCAGCAAATAATGGAGAACTTTTATTAAGTTGTAATTGTAATGTTCCGTAATACTGAAGAGGGCAGCACATAATGCAGAACTTTCAGTAAGTTCTAATAGTTATGTTTTGTAATACTGAAGAGGGCAGCACATAATGGAGAAGTTTCAGTAAGTTCGAATTGTCATGTTCCGTTATACTGATGAGGGCAGCAAATAATAGAAAACTTTTATTTTTTTTTTATTTTTTATTTTTTATTTTTTTTTCTTTAATTGGTGGCACTTTATATGCCTGTTTTAATAAGGGAAAACTTTTATTAAGTTGTAATTGTCATGTTCCGTAATACTTAAGAGGGCAGCACATAATGGAGAACTTTCAGTAAGTTCTAATAGTTATGTTTTGTAATACTGAAGAGGGCAGCACATAATGGAGAAGTTTCAGTAAGTTCGAATTGTCATGTTCCGTTATACTGATGAGGGCAGCAAATAATGGAAAACTTTTATTTTTTTTTATTTTTTTTCATTTTTTATTTTTTTTTCTTTAATTGGTGGCACTTTATATGCCTGTTTTAATAAGGGAAAACTTTTATTAAGTTGTAATTGTCATGTTCCGTAATACTGAAGAGGGCAGCACATAATGGAGAACTTTCAGTAAGTTCTAATAGTTATGTTTTGTAATACTGAAGAGGGCAGCACATAATGGAGAAGTTTCAGTAAGTTCGAATTGTCATGTTCCGTTATACTGATGAGGGCAGCAAATAATGGAAAACTTTTATTTTTTTTTATTTTTTTCATTTTTTATTTTTTTTCTTTAATTGGTGGCACTTTATATGCCTGTTTTAATAAGGGAAAACTTTTATTAAGTTGTAATTGTCATGTTCCGTAATACTGAAGAGGGCAGCACATAATGGAGAACTTTCAGTAAGTTCTAATAGTTATGTTTTGTAATACTGAAGAGGGCAGCACATAATGGAGAACTTTCAGTAAGTTCTAATAGTTATGTTTTGTAATACTGAAGAGGGCAGCACATAATGGAGAACTTTCAGTAAGTTCTAATAGTTATGTTTTGTAATACTGAAGAGGGCAGCACATAATGGAGAACTTTCAGGAAGTTCTAATAGTTATGTTTTGTAATACTGAAGAGGGCAGCACATAATGGAGAACTTTCAGTAAGTTCTAATAGTTATGTTTTGTAATACTGAAGAGGGCAGCACATAATGGAGAACTTTCAGTAAGTTCGAATTGTCATGTTCCGTTATACTGATGAGGGCAGCAAATAATGGAGAACTTTTATTAAATTCTAATTGTCATGTTCCGTAATACTGAAGAGGGCAGCACATAATGGAGAACTTTCAGTAAGTTCGAATTGTCATGTTCCGTTATACTGATGAGGGCAGCAAATAATGGAGAACTTTTATTAAATTCTAATTGTCATGTTCCGTAATACTGAAGAGGGCAGCACATAATGGAGAACTTTCAGTAAGTTCGAAGTGTCATGTTCCGTTATACTGATGAGGGCAGCAAATAATGGAGAACTTTTATTAAATTCTAATTGTCATGTTCCGTAATACTGAAGAGGGCAGCACATAATTGAGAACTTTCAGTAAGTTCTAATAGTTATGTTTTGTAATACTGAAGAGGGCAGCACATAATGGAGAACTTTCAGTAAGTTCTAATAGTTATGTTTTGTAATACTGAAGAGGGCAGCACATAATGGAGAACTTTCAGGAAGTTCTAATAGTTATGTTTTGTAATACTGAAGAGGGCAGCACATAATGGAGAACTTTCAGTAAGTTCTAATAGTTATGTTTTGTAATACTGAAGAGGGCAGCACATAATGGAGAACTTTCAGTAAGTTCGAATTGTCATGTTCCGTTATACTGATGAGGGCAGCAAATAATGGAGAACTTTTATTAAATTCTAATTGTCATGTTCCGTAATACTGAAGAGGGCAGCACATAATGGAGAACTTTCAGTAAGTTCGAATTGTCATGTTCCGTTATACTGATGAGGGCAGCAAATAATGGAGAACTTTTATTAAATTCTAATTGTCATGTTCCGTAATACTGAAGAGGGCAGCACATAATGGAGAACTTTCAGTAAGTTCGAAGTGTCATGTTCCGTTATACTGATGAGGGCAGCAAATAATGGAGAACTTTTATTAAATTCTAATTGTCATGTTCCGTAATACTGAAGAGGGCAGCACATAATTGAGAACTTTCTTTAAGTTCGGTCATGTTCCGTTATACTGATGAGGGCAGCACATACGAACAATATCAATCAAGAAATATTCGATAGTAAAATGGTATTTACGAAAAGGAATTTCAGACAAATTTAGGTCTACATTACATGTCTCAGACATTAAAAGGTTTAGGACGAATTTACAAACATAATTATCTGCCTAACTGTAGGAATGATTTTCATACAAGTGAAATAATAGCGAACGAACTTACATCTTCGATAGCAGCAGTTATAAATCTTTCAGTAAGCAAAACTGATGCAGCAAGGGAAAGCACCAAGAACGTGCTTCCAACAATGGACAGTTTATTGGTGGTCGGAACTCGCCTTCTAACTTAATACAATATGAAACGCAATTGGACCTATACAGCGATTGTAATGATGGGTAATAAGGAAGGCTGTGAAATACCATATGTGAAGTTGAAAAATAAATTCTCTATTTCTTAAATTTGATCTTTTACGACACCTGAAACCATTAGTAGGTACCTAAACAATATAACAAAATACCTTATTTTGCATTATTTAATCGCATTTTAACTTACGGAATTACAATTTAGGGTAATGGAAATGACAAATTATAAAACTGCAAAAGAACGCAATTCATATTTTGGCCGAATCGGCATATGATGCTCATTGTAAAACCCTATTTAAAAGGAAAGAATTTAAATTGTTGTTAATATTTACATTATTACAAGTCTACTGAATATTAAAAGGAATGTTAATAATTATACCACAGTCTACTATATACAGTCACGAAGCTTGAGTTTTGAGGGTGCTAGAAACAATAGACTGTGACGCTACTATTTTGCATTGCCTGTAATGAGGCGATATTAGCGATCCTAGTGGTGAGCAACTATCTAATGTTTGCATATTTACTACGTATTGAGCTTCGCGACTGTATATACTAGACTGTGATTACACCTTTGCACACTGGGCTGCAAAAGAAGCGCCTATTCGAAATTATATCGTTTTCCGAGGACTTTAGCAAACATGATGACCTGGAAAGCTATTTTCCTGAGATTATTTTTTTTTAAAACACGTAAATACGATTTTTATAACATGTTCACGTTATTATTTAATATGAATTAGTTTTAAATTATTCATACACTTTTATTTTACAACTATAATAAGAATATTACACGAGAATAGTGACACTGCAAGTTGGCCTATATGGTATTCCACAGCCTTCCTTATAATCCATGGATGCTATCATTGTTACAATCGATATAGGCTATACGGCCAGTTACGTTTCATATTGTAGGCCTATTAACAAAAAAAGTATCAATTGTATTATAAACGTAAATATAAAATTTTATTATAAATACGATACGACCACGTGTCACTTCTGAAGTATAAGGCATGGTGTTTTCTAAAATTTGTAGTTTATTGAAGACATACAGGAACAAGCTGAATGATGTAATAACAGAGCAATAATAATGGAGTTTATAGTCTATGCAATGCTTTCTGTCTGTCTCTGTTTAAGGTTATTGAATTAATACAAGTTTTACGTTCTTCACATTACATCGTATCGTCTATTTTATGTCCCTACGTTCCCTTCCTTCACTAGAAACCACAACGTTTGCACTTCCATTACTACACGCCTTTCATACGTAAATTTACTATATTTTCGAACAATTTCCTTTTTTTGGAATATTTCCTTATAAAATCTTTAACTTATGAGATTCATCTCCGCAAGAAATCCCTTACAAATCCGACTATTTTCACTTAAAAAATCACCGGAACTACCTCAACGCTCGTTTTCACGAAAATGATTTTGGCAAGAAGAAAGTTAATGACTAGACATCGGACTTTTAGGTCCTAAAAATCTTAAATTAGGTACCTAAAATAGGTTCTATCACAATTCAAAATAGGTTCTAAAATTACAAAAATAGGTGAACAAAAAATGACATTATTTCATTTCCCATTACAAATTAGCCGAAACATTTGACAGTATTTCATTGTACATGTCCATAATTAGAGCCAGAGTAAACAACTAAGACCTTTTCTAAGTTTTCCGTTGAGAAACTGCATCGCTTCTCAGATAACACCATCTTATATGCCGAAAATGAGCGTTCCACATCAACTGATGACACCAGAGCAGATTTAAATGTTGGTGTTAGATGCAAGGGAACAGCACATTCATGTTCAGGTGTTTTGCCAGCCAAGATGTCAGCAACTGTGCGGAGAACTGTCAGTCCTGGGTTTTTTTGAAGCTCTGATTTGAGTTTTTTCAGAAACTTTTTCACCAGCATAACCAGGAACCAAGTTGATTTTTTCTGTCACCTCTTCTATCAATCCCAGTTGCGTGTAGACCAGTTTGCCTGAAGACTCTAGAGCATTAATAATGGGGACCAGAAATACATAATGTGATTTGATGAATGCAATATCCCGGACAATTGTTGGGTCCTGCAGAAGTTTTTTTAGCTGAAGTAATGCTCACTGCATCCTCCCCCAGTTTCAAAACAAAGTTCTTAATGTCCTCCAAATGATTGCTGTAATATTTCACAGCCTGTAACCATGTTCCCCATCGAGTAAGAATAGGTTCTGGTGGAAGTGGCACATTGGGAAGTTGCTCTCGAAATAATTGAATCCTCGTAGGTGCTTTAAAAAAAAAACCTTTTTAATTGTGGAAACCAGCTTATTCACTTCTGGATATTCAAGCCGTATCGTCTCAGCTACGCGATTCATGGCATGGGCAAGACAAGTAATATGGAGCAAGGCAGGGTAAAATACTTTAAGTAATTTAATGGCAGCAATCATGTAGATGCATCAGTGTAGATTACTAGCTGCGATTGTTGTCAAGGCACGACTGGCATACAGAATTACACAGCGTTTACATATTACCAACTGTAGAAATTGGAAAATGTAAAATTAGGTAAAAATAGTTTCTAACATGAAATTAGGTATTTTTAGGTTGTATAGGTCCACCATTTTCGAACATATATTTCCATAATTCGTATATATACAACTTTTCTTTTGTATATATCATGAGGAACAAAATAGGTTTTTACCTAAAATCCGAGGTCTATTAATGACATAAACAGTATTCAATGGAAGAAAGAGAAACTTCACAAGTGCGAGATGGCGACTACAAATAGGCCTATTATGATAGACGACAACAGTTGACAACTGCAACATAAACTCGTGCCTTCTTCCTGTTGGAATGTTTTCGTTGCACCAAAACAGTGCGCTTCTGTATGAAACGTCATCGCATTTCTAACAACAAACTATCGCCTTGCGCAGGGGAGGGAAGCCGTTTCCACGCCCTCCGTGTCCACCACATCTCGTAGGAACTACGAACGCCTCTGATTGGTCCTTCATCGGGATTATCACGAAAAGTTTGAGCATTCACGTGTCTTGCACAGTGTGTGGACGTGATGTAGCGGTTAATTTTAACTGTAACTGTCACTCAATCTAGCCTAGACCGGTATTACATATTACATTAATGAGCCTCACCGTTCTAATAGCCAGCATGCAGATCGCAGGGTCGTATCGTGACCCCACAAGCATTCAGATCGTTTTTTTTAATCTTTTTACAACTTCTGATGAGACTTGTGAATATTTCAAACTGGTTATTATATGGATTCAATAGCTTTTTTGTGGTGTAATATCACTTCGTATACAGTTAGCGAACTGCGATGTATTGGAATTAGTGGACCGTGTGGAACGCACGCGCCGCTTACTGCGTCGTGCGTGGCAGATTATCAGTGTGTGAACTTTGTTAGCTTTTTATATACAACACCCACAAAACTTCCTCTGCTCTACATGTCGAACATTGTAACAAATTTCTCTACGTGGTTTGATACCAGGACTCCACATTTAATACTTGTACCGGCGGACATACAACAGTTGACAGAAAATAATGGAATCTACAGAAATCAGTATCTTTTATACTCTGGGCTGCAAAAGAAATGCAGAGTCGAAGTCGCTATCGATTTGAAATATTATCGTGTTTCGAGGACTTCGTTTAGGAAACCCTAGAAATCGAGATAGACAGAAAGCATTGCATATAAACTCTATTATTGCTCTGTTATTACATCATTCAGGTTGCTTTTTTTTTTTTTTAATAATTTATTGATCGATCAGCGCAGTTAGCGCTATACAGATCATTTCTAAATAAAATATAAATGCAATACATGACACTGGATTGAGGGCAGCCTAGATTGGGCTCCTCAATGAACAAAAATAATTGTTAATAAATAATTATTTACACAGGTTGGTGTGATGATAAATTTTGATTATAATAGACAGAAAGCATTGCATATAAACTCCATTATTGCTCTGTTATTACATCATTCAGGTTGCTTTTTTTAAAATAATTTATTGATCGATCAGCGCATTTAGCGCTATACAGATCATTTCTAAATAAAATATAAATGCAATACATGACACTGGATTAAGGGCAGCCTAGATTGGGCTCCTCAATGAACAAAAATAATTGTTAATAAATAATTATTTACATAGGTTGGTGTGATGATAAATTTTGATTATAATATGAGGTCCATTGGAAGTCGGCTCTTGATTCTGGTGGGAAATGTGGACTTCCTTCCGAGAGAATAGTGGATGGCGCCTGGAAGGTTGTTATAGAACTTCTTAGCTTGTGAATGAATAAACTGTTTGATTGTGTCAATGCCAGTTTCTCTGTGTAGTTGGCTGTTAGGGACAAACTAAGGAGAATTGAGTGAAATTCGTAGGACTTTATTTTGAAATGACTGGATGTGTTTAATTTCACTTATTGCAGCTCCTCCCCAGAGAGGACAGGCATAAAGCAGTAGAGGTCGTAATAGAAATGTGTAAAGTAGCATGCAGTTTTGTAGCTTTAGAGATGATTTCTTGTTGAGGAGCGGATATAATTTAGTGAGTCTTGAGTAGGCCAATTTAAGTTTGTTGTTGATGTGATGTTTCCATGATAGACGGCGATCTAAGTGCACTCCAAGATATTTTACAGCTTCATCCTTTGGTTTCCACGGTATCACGTTGGTTGAAAGATTTATGCATGGAGGATTGTATATGTCTTCAATAAACTACAAATTTTAGAAAACACCATGTCTTATAGCCTACATCAGAAGTGACACGTGAACGTATAGTATTTATAATAAAATTGATGCCTTTTTTGTTAATAGGTCTACAATATGAAACGTATTGTAACAATGATAGCATCCATGGATAATAAAGAAGGCTGTGGAATACCATATAAACTGCAGTTTCACTATTTTCGTCTAATATTCTTATTAAAGTTGTAAAATAAAAGTATATGAATAATTTAAAATCAATTCATATTAAATAATAACGTGAACATGTTATAAAAAATCGTATTTACATGTTTTTAAGAAACTAATCTCAGGAAAATAGCATTCCAGATCGCCATGTTTGCTAAAGTCCTCGGAAAACGATATAATTTCGTATCGGCATTTCTTGCTACCGTGCGCTACCTATTTAAATGCCAAGATAGGTCATGCCTACTACCTCTGCATGGTTTCTCCAATTACTCTGGTTTTTCTCAAATTTCTAAACTGCTTGTTTGCACATTGAGACAGAAAGTCGTTTTAGATAGTACATTAATATATGTCCAACTGATAGCAGAGTTTCAGGATGTAGGCTACGTAGAATGCATTCAAACTTTGGTGTCTATTTTCTCGATTTAATTTTTTTTCTACACATTCACTTCTTCAAAATCTATCTACTCTCACATTTATTGACAAATTGTTCTCAAAAATTTTCTGCTGTTTCAGTGTATTTCAATATTTGATAATTGAATTTCAATTTTGTGTAGTGTAAAGTATGATTTGGTCTAACAATTTTTAATTCCCTAATATGCATGATTATTTTTTAAAATTTTGAAGTGATTATATTCAATAATTTTTTATTCAAAATATATTTAGAGCTTGAGCAAACTAAATGCCAATTACGTTTTACCATGCCACAAATATTAAACAAATTGTGAAATTGTAGCAGAAAATACGAATTATATAGATATCAAAATATTAACATAAAATTAATATGAATAATTAATAATGCTGATATTACACTACAGCTTTGGAAATTTGCATGTATGTACCAAGTAATGCCCAGAACTAGTAGGCCTATGCAAAAAATAATTCATGTATTTTTTGTAGTTTAGAAATGAGCAAAATTCAGTTCCGCCCCCGCTTATCTCGACTATCTCATTCTCACCTCTTCAATTGTTAGCTATTAACCTACGTCTGTTGAGAGATGGAAATTTAAATCCAGAAAATAATTATACGATATACAGATCGAATATATGTTATTCGTTAAAATATGGGAAGCAATAGATCTTACAAATGATGCAGAATTTAAAGGACCTAAAATGAGACTTATTAAATTCTATCAAACTAGTGGCTTGTGCAGAAAATGATGCAAACTTAGTTCATTAGACGTTCAAATAAAAAATTTCCAGATTTATTTTTAATGAAGAATACCAGACATTTTGAAAGTTATTTGCTTCCATAATAATGAAACATATTCCTTCTGAATGTTTTCTTTATGCTAAATACTTTTTCTTGAACCTATCCACCTTAGGTTTTGAGTTTCAACGCGAAAACGCAAGTAACAATGTCAGGACGATCAGTGGGTTTTTCATGTGGGAGTAAAGCGAATAGCTGTTTCAGGTTATTGTGGATTGTAGGTGAAAGTTAAAAAAAAATGTCAGGTTTGTTATGTTTTCGAACAATAGACATAGCATCTGGTATGGCTGCTGCATGTAGAGGGTAAAATCATTTTATCCTGCTAAGAAATCTTGCTGAAATGATCGCGACACTACAAAATTTTGTAGGCCTCCTATTTTTATCATTTAGTAATACCTTTTGGTCTTTCCTTAGGAACTGTAATTTTTGCGCTCTCTCGAGCCAATGTTGAAGAGAATGACGCATATAAATATCTACATCACACCGCCATTAAGTATATGAAAAAGACCCAACCCCACTTGATTATTAACTATAAAAATATTTTATTTTTAATAACAATATTATCTTACGTAAAGTTTTGTAGTTATATATAATACCTATATAATAGCCGCCACTCAGTAAATTATAGAAATGAAGATCTGATTTAAGATATTCTCTACAACTACTTACATAACACCAAAACGTTTTACTTTCATATCATCAATATAGAATTAATATGTATAATTAATGAAAAATAATGGCATTAACTATGATAATATTTAATTTCTAATGGTAATAATGTCATCAAACCACCTCACGTTTTGTAGATTTTAATATCCAATACACAGCTGTACTCAGAAAATTACACATCACAGAATCAGACCTGTAAATTATTTTCAGTAAGTCTTAAAGTTTTTAATACCAATTATTATATTTATTTCTGTATCGATTTAATTCTGTAATAACCTAATTTAATTTATTTAACTGAATTGAATTTGAACTCTAAATATGTCAGCAATCCTGCAGGTCATGGCCTTCATGTAATAGCCTATTGTTTATTGTAGTGTGTTTGTGTTTTGTTTTATTCTGAAAAGACATTATTTCTCAAAACTGACGACAGATGGATTTTGGAAAATAGGAAAATGATGTAGGAAAATTGATATTTCACTGAAAACGACTATTTTTCTGAAAAACTTTGGGTTCCAAGCTTCAAAATGAGGGATCATTTATTTAAATCCGTTCAGCCGTTTTCCCGTAATTTCCATTACTAGTTTAAATTATATATATATATATATATATATATATATATATATATATATATATATATTTTGTGTTTCCCTAGAAACAAAGAAAAAAAGAACTGCTAAACTTGAATAAACAAAATTAAACGAATACAGTCCCGTGCCACATGTAGCTAGCGCGGTGTGGAAGCAGTAAGTCAGATGTCTGACGCCTTGTGAATAGTTTTGCGTCGTTACAAGGAGCGGCCCGCTGCCAAGCGCCGTCGGTCATGTGTTATCAGTGTCTCCTTCTTCGGAGCATGGACTGGACCGGTTTTCTGAGTGAAACCGAGTCGCGACCCCCGACCCTTTGGGGCCAAGGGGAGATGCGAAACCGGTAGGATCCGGATCGCCCCATGCCCACTCTTCTTCCACCGCCCTTGGACCCGCCACTTTAACATTACATTAACTGCTGCGGTCCACGGAGGCCTCCATTCCTGCAGGCGACGTCTTCGCACACAGATGCAGGCTTTGTTTGTTTACTAATTATCCGGTTCGAATTCTGAGAGGTCGACGCGGCATGGGGTCCATCTTGCAGTATACCAACTGCCACCAAGGTAAATCAACATAAAAAAATCGATCTTCGAAACACTGGGATGCTACAAACAATCTATTTCTAAAAATTTTATCAAAATAATAACATTTCAGCATCCCCTATATTGCACAAGCTATTTTCTTACATTCTGCTTGTACGGTTTTTATAAACGATTTTATTGTATTCAATATTTACTGTTTTATTTCTGAAAAGTATATAGGATCTACATAACATTAAGAATTGCTACTCCAGTAACTATAAAACTGCTTCCTTGCAGTGGCTAAGAGATCAGACCTTCAGCCTCCCACATAGACGGTTCGGGTTCATGTCCATACCGACACTTGTGCCGTCCACCGTTATAGATTAACGGTTAGCATCTCTGACCATGAAACGAGCAGGTCCGGGTTCAAATCCTGGTTGGGACAAGTTACCTGGTTGAGGTTTTTCCGAGGTTTACCCTCAACCAATTAAAGCAGAACTGCTTCGTAACTTCCGGCGTTGAACCTCGGACTCATTTCGCCATCATAATTACACTTCTTCTCTTTCATCATCATCTCCGTTTCTTTCCAGTTCTTCAGGCTTGCTCCGATGTAAATTCGACTGCGGGCCGCCACCGAACTTGGACTCCGTGATATGTGGTCATTAGTTGCTGGTGGTAGTGCTATGTACCGTGGCTCTTCCCTCGACTCATGGTAGCTCGTGGGACCGGAGTTTAAAAGATAAAAAAGATTCTGTAGGCTGTAGGGGAGTTCGGAGGCGGTCTGCAGGGGTATCTGTAGCGCGAGGGGGGGTGTTTTAGGGCATGTACATTATTCCATTCCGGGTAGTACAACTGGCCCACCCAAGCGGCCTACGTGCGAGACAGTCCCAAGTTCGTGGTCCTCCCCACAATGGGGACTAAAAGATAGACACTACAAGTTCGCAGTTGGGTTTTCTCGTGGCTCACCTGTTTCACCATAGAAGGCATCTACATCATTCGGTCAACATTTCGTCATCATTCCATAGCATTCCCCGAACGGCGGTTTTCGGCGCACAGAGGGGTCTGATTATTATTATTATTATTATTATTATTATTATTATTATTATTATTATTACTGTCTGATATTATTATTATTATTATTATTATTATTATTATTATTATTGTTTTATTTAACTGACAGTTAAGGCCATAGGGCCTTCTCTAACACTCAACCAGAAGTAAAACTTCGATACAAAAAACATTACAAATATAGGACACAAAAAATTAAAAGAGATAGACCTAATCATAATACAATGTAAACAATGAGTCAATAGAAATGAGACCTACTTAATTAACATACAGAAAGATATAAAAAAAACATAATAAAATGTAAACAGTGAGTTGAAATGAGCGAGAAAAAGACAAAATGAATGTGAAAGATCGAAACATTGATACATTATGAAATAGAATATTCTAGGCCTACTATCTTCTTACAGGATTTTCATTTATGGAATTATCGACAAGAAGAGAAATCTTGTTAGGCTATATTTGAATAAGAATATTTCACGAATAATACACAATTTATAACACACGCAAATAGACTTGTATGATTAATTAAGATATTTAATACCGGTACTTACATCTAGTAGCACAGCCAACATGCAATATCACGGCCCACTGCACTGTTGGAAAATATCTGAACATCAGGTTTGACAAGATATTAAACAAATGCGCATCACAGTCTAGTATATACAGTCACGAAGCTCAATATGTAGTAAATGTGCATCCATAGATAGTTGCTAACCACTAGGATCGCTACTATCGCCTCATCACAGACAATGCGAAATAGTACCGGCACAGTCTATTGTTCCAAGCACCCTCACAACTCAAGCTTCGTGACTGTATATACTAGACTGTAATTGCAGTTGATTGTTGGCTATGATCGATTAAAACTCGATAGATTCTTACGCTTCATTGGTGCATTGTTACATGAGCTAAATAGTCATTTGAATATTACATATGATTAGTGGCTTGTGCAGCAAATGCTGCAAACTAAGTTCATTAGGAGTTCAAATAAAAATTTTTCAGATTTATTTTCAATGAAAAATACCAGACGTTTTGAAAGTTATTTGCTTCCATAATAATAAAACATACTCCCTCTGAATGGTTTTTATGAGAAATACTTTTTCTTGAACCTATGTATACTATGTATCTTGAGTTTCAACGCGAAAACGCAAGTAACAATGTCAGGGCGATCAGTGGGATTTTCATGTGGGAGTAAAGCAATAGCTATTTCAGGTCATTGTGGATGGTAAAAGTCAGGTTTGCTATGCTTTTCAACAATAGAATAGCATCTTCGTATAGTTGCTGCATGTACAGCTTGAAATGTAGAGGTAAAATCATTTTATCTTGCTAAGAGGTCTTGCTGAAATGATCGAGAGACTACAAAATTTTGTAGGCTTCTTATTTTATCAGTAAGTACCGTCTTTCCTTAGGAACTATAATTTTTGCGCTCTCTCGAGCCAATACCGAAGAGAATGACGCATATAAATATCTACACCACACCGCCATTAAGTATATGAAAAAGATCCAACCCCACTTGATTAATAACTATAAAAATATTTTATTTTTAATAACAATATTATTATCTTACGTAAGTTCTGTAGTTATATATATATATATATATATATATATATATATATATATATATATAAAATAGCCGCCACTCAATAAATTATAGAAATGAAGATCTAATTTAACACATTCTCTACATCTACTTACATAACCCCAAAACGTTTCACTTTCATATCATCAGTATAGCATGAATATGTATAATTAAAGAAAAATAGTCACATCATGGCAGTAACTGTAATGAAATTTTTCATTTCTAATGGTAATGTCATCAAACCACCTCAAGTTTTGGAGATTTCAATATCCAATACACAGCTGAAGGCCTACTCAGAAAATTACACACCATAGAATCAGACCTGTAAATTACTTTTAATAACTCTTGAATTTATTAATAACCAATTGAATTTGAACTCTAAATATGTCAGCAATCCTGCAGGTTATGGCCTTCGTGTAATAACTATTGTTTATTGTAGTGTGTGTTTTGTTTTATTCTGAAATCACGGCCGTGCTGAAATGCAATTAATTCTCAAAACTGACGACAGAAGGATTTTGGTAAATACGAAAATGAAGTAGGAAAATTGACATTTCACTGAAAACTACTATTTTTCTGAAAAACTTTGGGTTCCAAACTTCAAAATGAGGGGTCATTTATTAAAATCTGTTCGGCCGTTTTCCCGTAAATTCCATTACCAGTTCAAATTATATATATATATATATATATATATATATATATATATATATATATATATATATATATATATAGATTCGGCAAGAAGAATAAATAAGATGGAAACTTTAAAACGCGTAAGAGAACCTTAGTGAAGGGGGAGGAATAATATCTTTCTTGCCCACGTGCATCAACGTCAGTTAGTGTAACCATCGGTTAAAATTGTCACCTAACCCCTGATTAAGCATTTTTACGGTGGATCAACCTCGGTTACGATTTAAATAGGAGGTTAACCATAGTAATCTCTAACCGGCCATATTCGAGCGGTTAAAGGAGATAACCAGCGATTAGTTGAGCAAGTAAAGGAAAATGGCGGCCATAGCAACAGGTGATTATTTCGAAGACGATTATTATTGTACAGTACTTGAATTACTTGGATGGAACGTGAGCGTGAAGGTTCTTTAGTGGAAAGAGAGAATTCTTTCGAGGAATTAGGTGACAGAAAATTTCAGGAGGGATTTCGTTTATCAAAATCTACAAATGGATCACTTGAAATAACACAAGAACAGTAATATTTCTCCTATGGATCGGCGGCTTATAATACGATTCTATGCAACTGTTATTTTCTGTATTTTAAGAGGGGATACTCGAATATCTCTTTCTCTATGTCACTGGCTGAACAAAGAAACGTTATGGATGGATCTTAAGATAATGCACAATTCCCTGGTGTAGTCCAAGATCGTACACACATTCCTACTAATCTTCTGCATCCTTTTCCTTTACGGATATTCCATCTTTTTTATATAATATATTTAAATCTAGTAATTAAATCTATCGAAACTTCATCGTCACATTGGGATATATTCATTTTTGCATTCAATTTTCCATTTTGTACGATTTTAACCTAATAGTACTGAAAAACAAAGTAATGGAACTCGCAAATATAACAGCGCCAAAGGCAAACAAATGCAACGCGAAAATGTAGGACACGTTCATTTCTATGTAGAACGTAGTGAGCGCAGTCGTTTTTAGGCGTTGACTATTATCTTTGCAGCGGTATGGATGCTTTCCTTTAGTCATTTTGTAGGAACAATACCATCATAGACTTTACTCTGGTCAACTGAGGTGTCAGCTAGTCATGTTTTAGTAATCGGTGATTAATCAGGGAACGGATTTATATGGACTAAAAATATATGAAATATGTAAATATATATGTAGTTATTTTTACCAAAATATGGAATTAAATATGGATTTTTACCAAAATATGGAATTAAATATGGACTTAAAATTATAAAAAAATGACTATGTACGTTAAATATTGGTACATTTTAATCAAACTAAACAAAAAATATAATGGACGTACCTTATCTTCCAATGTAGTTTCAACAAAACACAATTTTTATTGTCTGTTACCATAACAATAGGTTACAAACATTTCTTTCAAGTGCTGAAAAGTGAATCTTCTTCTATTGTCTCTGAGGATAGATTTATACTGACTAAAAGAGCGTTCGACGTCACAAGAAGTAACTGGTACATAATTCAATTTCACAATGTCTGCTGGGGATAAGTCCAAGTTAATCTTCACTGTTGATTCACCACTCATCACAGCAACAACCTTTTGTAGTTCTTCATATCCAGGGTTTTTTGAAAGTACAGTGTCCACCTTAGCTCTTACTGCATCTGCAACTTTACCTCTACCACGATTCAGTTGTTCCACAGTACTATTTATAATTTCAAAACTTTCAGATAGTGAAAGGTGCCTATTTTGGAGACTTTTGAGCGTTTTTATGATGCATGAAAATGTATGCTGAATGTGAGCTAAGTCATTCTTCACACTTATGTCACAGGTAACTGTTTTCGCAGTATCAATTGAGACTGCATCTTCAGAGTCCAATGCAAGGAGAACATTGTTAATAGAGTCTATATATTCAACTGCTTCTAGCCATGTACCCCATCTAGTTAAAATTGGCTTTGGTGGCAATGGAATTTCAGGGTACATTTCTTTCAACACGTTAACTCTACTGGGAGCTTTGAGAAATACTTTTTTCACTGATGAAATCAACAAATCTACTTTAG
The DNA here is from genome assembly GCF_040183065.1 of Periplaneta americana. Taxonomy (NCBI): domain Eukaryota; kingdom Metazoa; phylum Arthropoda; class Insecta; order Blattodea; family Blattidae; genus Periplaneta; species Periplaneta americana. The sequence continues at coordinate 147,483,940 of NC_091130.1, read as the reverse complement.
GGAAATTGTCTCTGACCACTTCTGCCACACGATGAAATGCATGCGCCACACAAGTAAAATGAGTCAATTTAGGATATACAACAGATAATGCTTGTCCAGCTTTGACCATATAAGGGGCAGCATCGCTAATAAAGAATAACACATTATCGTACATAATACCCTTTGGCCACAGGATACCCATAGCTTCGTTGAACAGTTTAACTATAGTTTTGTTATTGCACTTTTCTAGAACATCACAATGTAAAAGAATTCGTTCAGAATATTGTTCACTTAACAAACCGATAACTACATTACCAACAAGTCTACCTTCTTTGTCGGGAGTCTCATCAATGGAAACCCAAATTGAACTATCTTTAATTTCATCTCTTATCTTCTGTATTGTCTCATCGTAGATGGATGGAGCATACGTCTTCCTAAGTGTTGACTCATCCGGGATTGTATGTTGAGTATATTTTTCAAGGAATTCCCTGAAGACCTTATTCTTTAGTTTGTAGAGAGGAATATCAGCAGAGATGAGAGAACGGCACAGGTCGATGTTAAACTCAGATCTTACATTCGATGTTGTTGGTTGTGTTAAAAACAATTGTCTCTGCTTGGAATTTAGTTGTTTGTTGGCCTGATGTTTACTAGTTGTAATGTGTTGTTGCACCAGGAACTTTTGTGTAGATGATACTGCACACTGACACAAATTACAAAATAATATTTTATTGTCAGTTGATAAACCATCTTCTTTAAATTCTGAAATGTAACTTGTTAGTTTTGATTTTAAATTGACTGAATGACGTACTTTTGGCATATTTACCGTCTTTATAGTATGATTTACAAAACTGAACCTATGTGTACTCTGACTGGCATTTAACTGTTGAGCTGCACAACTGAAGTCTGTTAAAAATTTTAAATTAAATTAATACAGTTTTGTAACTTACTTTCCCATTGTTGATAGGACTGCTAATTTTCAAATAACTCTGATGTTAAAGGGATTACTGAACATGTGTTTAAATCTCTATTGTTGAAATGTATTTTTAAAAGTTAATGGAATTTTGTTTTGTTTTATTGTTAAACCTAATATAATATGGACTGTTTTATATGAAATATGGAAAATATATGGAAATTAACGAAAATATGTACTAAACTCTAAAATATGGAAAAATATGGAAAATAAAAGTAGGATTTTTCAACCCTACACATTGTGAAACATAAAGATAATGCAAAATATAAATTATATTAGCTTTATAAGTAAATATGTATTTACATATAAATCCTTTCCCTGGTGATTATGAATGGTGCACAGAAATGACATTTTAACCATGGTTACTGTTTAACCGTCGTTCCGTAATCTATGATTACTGCGTTTTTAACCGATTTTGATGCACTTCGCCATCTGTCTTCAAAACCATCCGTAACCTTCAAAAATTCTGTATGTGTTTATTGGCGAAGTGCATCAACATTGATTAAAAACGCAGTAATCATAGATTACGAAACGATGGTTAAACAGTAGCCGTGGTTAAAATGTAATTTATGTGCACCATTCATAATCACCGATTACTAAAACATGGCTAGCTGACACCTCATTTAACCAGAGTAAAGTCTATGATGGTACATTGTTTCTACAAAATGACTAAAGGAAAGCATCCATACCGCTGCAAAGATAACAGTCAACGTCTAAAAACTACTGCGCTCACTATGTTCTACATCGAAATGAACGTATCCTACATTTTCGCGTTGCATTTGTTTGCCTTTGGGCGCTGTTACATTTGTGAGTTCCATTTCTTTGTTTTTCAGTACTTTTAGGTTAAAATCGTACAAAATGGAAAATTGAATTCAAAAATGATTATATCCCAATGTTAGGTTGAAGTATCGATAGACTTAATTACTAGATTTAAATGTAGGCCTATTATATAAAAAAGATGGAATATCCATAAAGGAAAAGGATGCAGAAAATTGGTAGAAATGTGTGTACGATCTTGGACTACACCAGGGAATTGTGTATTATCCTAAGATCCATCCATAACCTCTCTTTGTTCAGCCAGTGACATAGAGAAAGAGATACTGGTATTCGAGTATTCCCTCTTAAAATACAGAAAATAATAGTTACATAGAATCGTAATATAAGCAGCCGATCCGTAGGAGAAATATGATTGTTCTTGTGTTATTTCAATTGATCCATTTGTAGATTTTGATAAACGAAATCCCTCCTGAAATTTTCTGTCACCTAATTGCTCGCAATAATTCTCTCTTTCCACTAAAGAACCTTCACGCTCACGCTCTATCCAAGTAATTCAAGTACTGCACAATAATAATCGTCTTCGAAATAATCACCTGTGGTTATGGTCGCCATTTTGCTTTACTTGCTCTACTAATCGCTGGTTATCTCCTTTAACCGCTCATATTTGGCCGGTTAGAGATTACTGTGGTTAACTTCCTATTTAAGTCGTAACCGAGGTCGATCCACCGTAAAAATGCTTAATCGGGGATTAGGTCACAATTTTAACCGATGGTTACACTAACCGACGTTGATGCACGTGGGCATATGAGTTCTTCGCAGTTGCTTGTCCATTATATCTGTTGAACGAGCCTGATGCTTGTGGGGTCGGTTCAAGCTTCTGCGTCAGATTGAAGCAGTGCCGGTAATTACACGGTAGTGGATTTTTTTCTCCTTTCGTGGTATGATTCATGGGACGGAATGACAGAACGGAAGTCTCTTGTCCGCAGGTTCCACAAGCCGAGGGGGAATCTGGTGCCCGTACCGTCTGCCGGACCACAGCGGCGCCATGGGCGAGATCGCAGAGGAGTTGCGAGCAGCGGCGTCCCCACTCGCCGGACAGGTGTGTCATCAGCAGCATCATCCAACTATTAATCATTTCCTTACTTCCAGTGAAAAGAAATGGTGCAATACTAGCATAAAATTACAGTCACGAAGCTCAATACGTAGTAAATATGCATCCATAGATTTATTTATTTATTTATTTATTTATTTATTTATTTATTTATTTATTTATTTATTTATTTATTTATTTATTTTATTGCTAGTAAGTTTGAAATGAATACAAGTTAATAAATACAATGAAAGATAAACTAGCCCACTCCTGAATGAGTAAGACTCGTGCTCAGGAGGGGATTCCGATACAGACAAAAATAAAATTAAAATTGAGAGTGAATACAGATTGAATAGTGTTTAATATGTTTAAACCCAAACTATAAATCCAATACAATTTTTTTTAATTTTTTTTTTATTAATTTGGAGAGGATTCGTGGTTAAAATAATATTGGAATAAAATTTGTTTAATAATCTGGGACCTTGACTCATGCTATGATAAAAAGCTGCATGGTTTTACATTTTGGTTCAGACAATGGCAGAGAATTCATATTTTTGGTTCTATATTTATATATATTAAAAGTTATTAAAATTTCTATGAAAATATTTTAATAAAATAAAATAATACATTTGTTTTATGTTAAAAACTTTCAGGTGTTTAAACAATTCAGTTGCGTAATCTTTATGCTTTTTAAAACAAATTTTTAATACTTTTGCTAGTTTACTAGTTGCTAACCACTAGGATCGCTAATATCGCCTCATTACATACAATGCGAAATAGTACCGGCACAGTCTATTGTTCCTAGTGCCCTCACAACTCAAGCTTCGTGACTATATAACACAGATAAAGAGAATATGATTCCGAGTGAAAATGCGTAAGAGTGGAAGTGATTTGATAGATACTGTTTATTTTAATTTTCTATCAACAAATTTATGTAAACATTTAATATTTTAAAATTCATGTAGGAGAGTATACTGAGTCCTTCCGGGCTACCTCCAATAGGAGGCAGTTAACAATTTATTTATTTTTTAATTTTTACAAGAATCTTTAGAACTTCGTTTGGCGTGCTTCTTAATTGAAATTACGAAATGGCGTTCCTGTGCTTAACATTTAATAAATATAACTTCATAGCGTGTTTTGGGAAAGCCATTGATTTAATTCCCAATATACTCAATCAATTTAAGAGAGCAGTGTGTATTATGACAATAAATTATTGACAGAAGTTCAGTTTTGTCCTTTAAATGTGCAGAAATTTGATCCGGACAAATGTAAGTTTTCGTTCTGCAAAGGAGTTTTAAAATGTAACATTAGTTCGGATCAAATTTCTGCACATTTAAAAGACAAAACTAAAATTCTTTAAATTATTTAATATCATACTATACTGCTCTCTTAAATTGAATGTTCATATTGGGAATTAAATCAATGGCTTTTCCAAAACACGCTATGAAATGTTTAACATAAAACAATTTCTATCTCGAAAAGGAAGCAGAACCGAGAAAAGTTGTATTAAACTTTTTTTGTTTGAAATAACTCGAAGAATAACTCCCTGAAGTTAATGGCATTACTTAGGTTCAGTCTGTAGCCTATATTGGTTTATTTGTACTTCCAATAACAGTTTTCATTGGAACTACGGATAATCCACACATAAACTTGTTTATTAAAATATGAGCCCACGTTTGAAAGCACGTAACTCCTTTGTTTTACGTTACAATACATGTATATTGCCACAGTCTAGTATATACAGTCACGAAGCTCAATACGTAGGGAATATGCATCCACAGATAGTTGCTAACCACTAGGATCGCTACTATCGCCTCATTACAGTTTTATATTTGTTAAAGAAATTAACGACTTCCGTTTCTCAAAATTATTTAAGATGTGCCTATTTTTCTTTCTTTCAGTCGATAATCCGATATGCCCTAATTTTCTGGGGAAATGGAACCAAAATTGGAAGCGTGTTCATTTTACAAAAGAAAGCCATTAGAATTTTATGTAAATCAAACTATCTGGAACATTGTCGGCCACTTTTCAGACAATCACAGATTTTAACAATCATAAATTTGTGTGTGTGTGTATATATATATATATATATATATATATATATATATATATATATATATATGATCTAGTACTTTACACTCGACAAAATATCGACAATTACTCGTTAGTGGCCAATATACATGATCATGAAATTAGAAATAGTGAACAAATTAATATTCCATATTGTAGATTACGCAAGAGCAACACAAACTTTTTAATTATGGGGATGAAATTATATAATAAGCTCCCCAGTCAATATTATAAATTACCAATCAATAGCTTCAAAACTAGATTTTACAATTGATTATTAAATAATCCTTTTTATTCCGTTGCTGAGTTTTTCAACACAAATTTGTATGAAATCGCAATTTAATAAATAAGTTTAATTGCAATTTAGTTAGTTTTCTTTAATCTAAAAGTTTCAAATTACTTCAGGTTTTCATTGTATTATTTAAATGTTACTGTGTCTTTTATTAGTGTTTTTTAAAATGTATTTATATGTTTTTCAATGTATTCTGACGAAGCTTAAATCTGTATGTCTAATGGCCAAATAAATTGAATTGAATTGAATGCGAAATAGTACCGGCACAGTCTATTGTTCCTGGTACCCTCAGCAACTCAAGCTTCGTGACTATATACTAGATTGTGATATTGCTATAAGTAACGTAAATGTTTTGTGTTACAGAGTGACAGCGAAGGTAGCAATTCAAGCCTCGACTTGGGCAATGGCGTTGCCGGCATGGCGCTGTCGGCGGGAGAAGGAGGCGCTGCAGTAAAGTGCAGGTGAGTGTAAGAGTGGCATAACTGAACAGTGTCCACAACAATAGTTTCAGCTTTTCAATAATGAAGAAGGAGACATTAAAGTCTTGCAACATCCTGTACGACCTAAAGATACGGTCACATGTCGCTACTTTTGCTGCGCAACTTTTGTACTGCAGCTGCAAAAGTTGCGTGTCGTGTTCACACGTAAGCCAAAAGTAGCGCGCTGCACGCTAATTTTCGAGCTGCGCAACCCGAGTGCTGCCAAAGTTGCAACTGGAGGTTGCGAGTCTGTTCACACGCAAGGCGCTACTTTTGCAGCCGCAGTCATGCTGCAGGTTTCCATCTCCGTGTTGACTTCTCAATATACATTTTGTGGTTATGTTCGCATTATTAAGGAACTCATGCGGAAGCTTATTTACCTATTATTTGCTTTTCTGTCCTAACTAGTATTCAGAAATTGGCATTATTTTTACTATAAAGCTTTTAAAAACGCCTATATACTTAAATGATAACCAACAGTATATTCACGTAATCAATGTTGGCAACCCTCCTGTATGAAATTACGCTACAGAAAATTAAAAAAGTGAATTATACCGTCAGCAAATATGCTCAGTTTGTGTTGTGCATTTAATAACTGTTACAAATAATTTATTTTAATCACATCTAACATTAAAATACATCCAAACAATAAAAGTATCATTGGCACATTTGGGTGGCAACACTGGTCGCAACCGCAGCAAAAGTTTCAACAAAACCGATATCAAAAATGCTGCGGCTGCAACCCTGAGAACCCTGTTCACACATCGCTACTTCTAAGCTGCGCGCAGCATGGAAAAGTAGCGGGCAGCAGGTTCGGCAGCTGCTACGTTTCGGGTTGCACCGTTGTTCACACGTCGCAGTACGAGAGGTGCGCAGTTTTTTGTACTGCATCGTTGCAAAAGTACCTTAACGTACGGAATATTGAAAATACACGCAGAATTTTGGAAGATAATCCACAAAAAAGTACTCCTAGGCTGTCGGAAGAACTTGGTGCTTTAAAAGATGCAATACATCGTCACACTGAGACGCTAGAAAATCATACAGAAGTGGTAGATTTGTGCCTTATAAATTGACATCTGAACAGGCTTAACGCAGAGTGGATGTTTAAAACAAAAGATTTTATAGCCTCAAACAAAATAAAGTCGTCAATGTATCGCTAATCCCATGGATGGTAGATTTATCAGGAGAAATGTCACGTGCGATGAAAAATGGGTACCGCAACCCTGACATCTAAAAACAGTGGCTCGATCCCAGTTAGCTTGCCAAAGTCGTCACTAAACAAAATCGGTTCGACCCCAAAATAATATTACGAGTCTGGTGGAATTTTGAAGGTGTGAAGGAGCGAGTTCATGAAGTTTTGAGAAAGAAGTACCTTGCATTAGTTAAACGAAACAGAATTCTCTTGCAACATGTCAATGAGAGACCCCATACTGCCCGAACAATTAAGGGAAAAATCCAGCAATTGGAAGAAATCGAACTGCTGCCACACCCGGTATATAGCCCTGATCTTGCGCCTTCAGATTACCTATCTGTTTCGATCCATGACTCACTTTCTGCGTGGAAGGAATTTCCAAAATTTGGAAGCCGATGAAATGGGTATTACCGAATTCTTCGCATCAAAAACCAGAAACTGGTACCGTTGCGGTATAACAAATATAGCTGAAAGACCATAGAATCTAATGGCTTTTACTTTGAAGATTAGATTAACTTGCTACAACAGTCAACTAAAATTTTCCTCCAAAACCGAAATGACTTATGAGTAGAGAACGCATTTTTAGTTCCTACCTATTGTGTTTGGTACGTCCTAGAATATGTTATTTCATGTACACAGAATCCCCCTATTAAAACTCTATATTAATAATAGTAATAATAATAATAATAATAATAATAATAATAATAATAATGAGTTATTTAACCTGGCAGAGTTAAGGCCATACGGCCTTCTCTAACACTCAACCAGGAGTAAAACTGCGTTACAAAGAACACTACAAATTTACAAAGTACACTACAATTTTACACACAAAACTGAATAAGATAATAATAATAAAATGTAAACAACAAGTAAGTAGAAATCAGACATAATATATAACATACAGAAAGAAAGGAAAAAGCATAATAAAATGTGAACAGCAAGTCAAAATAAATGAGACATACAAAGAATAAAAAATTAAGACAATTATTGACGATAATAATAATAATAATAATAATAATAATAATAATAATAATAATGATAAAAAATAAGAATAGTAATAATAATAATAATAATAATAATAATAATAATAATAATGATTTATTTAACCTGGCAGAGTTAAGGCCATACGGCCTTCTCTAACACTCAACCAGGAGTAAAAACTGCGTTACAAAAACACTACAAATTTACAAAGTACACTACAATTTTACACACAAAACTGAATAAGATAATAATAATAAAATGCAAACAACAAATAAGTAGAAATCAGACATAACATATAACATACAGAAGGAAAAAAAAAAGCATAATAAAATGTGAACAGCAGGACAAAATAAATGAGGCATACAAAGTATAAAAAAATAAGACAATTATTGATAATGATAATGATAATAATAATAATAATAATAATAATAATGATAAAAATAAGAATAGTAATAATAATAATGATAATAATAACAATAATAATAATAATAATAATAATAATAATAGTAATAGTAATAATACTAATAGTAGTAATAAAATAGTGCAGTACAAAGCATACAATATTTTTAAGTACACATAGTAAGGAAAATTTAGATTATATATAGCTCAACTTATCACATCAGGCCTATAGATATACCATTATCGGAAAATATGAAAACAAAAATATAAAATAAGTTAAATATCACTAGAACATAAAAAAAATGTGAATACGTGGAAACATGCAATACAACACTTGTCATAATAGTAAGTTAGTTTGGCAACTCGTCATAAGATAATTTTCTAACTTGGATTTGAAAGATTTCAATGTTCGGCAGCCCTTGACTTCAGGCGGCAGAGAGTTCCAGTGACGAGAGGTAGCAACAGTGAAAGATGAGAACCTAACATGACTAAATGAACCATAAACTCTTATAAATGCTTAAAAATTGTGTTTGTGCCTGAAAAGCGCCTTTTTAGTATCTATTTTCCATATATTTAAAATAAAAAATGCCGGTACTAAACATGAAAAAATGCCAAGAAAACTACAAACATGGTATTAAAAATATCTTACAGACAAAATTTGGTCTGGAAAATTCGTTCCATATTGATCTTAGAAGGGGAGAAAATAAGATTTTACCTATAGGCTCCATAAAGTCTAAGTAGATAGTATCGTTCGCCATTTTTGTTCTTTCGTTGCCGAACTACCAGACGAGGAATCTATTTTCCGTATCGTTAAACATTATCATGCCGTAGTTGCTATGAAAATAAATCAAACGCACTGTAATTGAGCAAATTATTAAGTGGCAAATAACGTCCTCGTGTGCTTTCTGCGAACGCCAACGAGAGCCAAAATGGCTGGCGATTATATTAAGTATTTATCGAGCCTTAGGAAGTGCATAACGTCATCGCCAGCGAATCACAAGACGCACACGTTTAAATGTAGCCAACCTGAAACGTGATTGGCTGCCGGAAATAAGAGCGACGGGACTATAATTTCCTGAAACTGAAGATCGTTTGGAAAAGTCCATCTAGGTACCGTAAAATGGGTGGTAGGTTGTTCATGTTAGGCGAGAGCTTACAAATTAGTTTTCGCGTCAATACACCAACATTATGGGAATAATAATAATAATAATAATAATAATAATAATAATAATAATAATAATAATAATAATAATAATAATACGGACTCAGTATATCCTCAAAAAATTATTATACATATGTAAACATAGATATTAAATTTTAAAGAAGGGAAACAAAGAAAAGGGCGTGAAAAATTACAATTGCTATTAATGTGGGACCATGTTATTAATTAGGATTTGGCAGGATTTTTTTTAACACAAGTATCACAATGTCATCCTCACAGATGTTGGCAGAGCAAACTGCCGTCGAAATTCTTCGAAAAAAAAAAAAAGCTGGTATAGTCCCTCGAAACTGGTGAATCAGCAATAACTATCTTTCACTGATAGAATTTGAGTCTTCAGTGCAGTAGCATTCATTGTCAGCATCAGTTCTTTGTACTTAAATTGCAATATTTACTAAAATTAAAATTATTAATTGTTAATTTTATATAAACTCTTAAATTGAATTTTATAAAGTCCTAAATATCTCTTTTTTAGCACCTAGAAATCCGTTCACTACTTATAAGCAGTATCTGTAATTCAACACAGAATCGTTAAATCTCGTAACGTCTGTATGAACGAATCTTCATTAATCGTGTTTAGACGCGTGACTTCAGACACATCAAGAGTTCCCGACGAAAACACTTGGAAAAAAAGTTACGATATTTCTGTCGTTGTAGTTGAATAAAATAATACGAATGCTGCGGCTGAATCCACAGTCCGGATAGAACCGGATGAGCCGCCCGATAAGAACTGGTATACATGCGAGCGTAACTTTGGACCCCTGCGTTCTCCACGGGGGGTGCAGTGTTGTGCAATGTTTGCCAGAAGCTTCAATCTGCTGCTGCTTCTTCATTACGCAGTGTAATCTTCTTATCACACATACCGCGTCATCAGTCTGTTTTCTAATGCAGACATTAAAACTTGTGTACAGGAATTTAAAGATGCAGACACGTCAGAAGTGTTTATCATCACCAGCAGAACACATAACTAATTCCACAGAGTATCTTGCTCGTCATATAGTTACGTAGTACGTGATAGGCAACTATTTAAAGAAATATATACCCGTCCTGCTACATGGCAACGAAAATGGATATCAACAACAAAAACAAGTGACAGGCGATTTATCGAACCATATAATTGAGTGAAACAAATATGTTGTTCGTGATTGTTATTGCGAGCATGTTTGAGATTGTAAGGATGTTTGCGATTTTAAATAAAAGTCTGACACTTATTTTTATTTGTTTTTACATTCCCCGAACTTAAATTTAACAAGACAGAGCCTTCTCAAAGAAGATTTAAGGCTGTAATATTCAACTTCTATATTTTTAAGCAATATTTTTCAAATTTGTATCATATACTCACACAGTTAACATGTGCTATCACACTAAATTTGAACTTCGTAAGTCAAACAGGTTTTCATTTATTTATTATTTTATTGTTTTTGTGTAATTTCATTATGTAATGCTTCTTGTATTGCAATTTTGAAGTTCTTAATTGAATTTTGATCAGTAATTACTAAAAACTTAGACAATTAAGAATATTTCTCTGACTTTTTTTGTGTAATAATATTTTTATAGCAAATTTTTTTTTGAACTTTCGAATTTTTTAACTCACCTTTTTGTTTCGTCTTGTAATTGCAACATATGAAAAGTTCACCAATATATAATTCACACTAAATTCAGAGCAAATTAAATTACTTATACATTTATGAGCATATCCTGAAAGTTTCAAGACGATATGTCAAAATTTGTGACGCGAAAAGCATTTTATATATATGAAATCGTAAACATATTATAAAATAAAAATAAGAAAGGAAAGCGAGAAAACAGCATGTAAACTTAACATTATGTACGGAACTTAGAATAGTCCTGCACTATAATCATGATACACTGCATGGACTTCAAAAATGATCGTAGAACAAAACTGATATTTTATGAAAGAGAAAAACATTAGAGTAATTTTAAACATAGATAATTTTGACAAAAATGTCAAAATTTCATCCGTAACCTCCTTAATTACTTCATAATCGTTTCATTCCATGAAGCCAAGTCTCGAGACAACAATGCAATTGATAATCGAAATGATTCAAACATCAATATGACGCCAATGAGTTGCTTGAAATTGTAATGAATAATAATATTACAGAGAATTGGATTCATTTGGAAATTAATGCCACAGTTAAGTACTTTAGGTCTAACTTTTGCTCTGTTGTATACCCCGAATTTATTAATCATCCCATTTGTGTACGAATAATAATTTTTTTATTAAATTAAAATTAAGTTGGATATTTCGGTAAGCTTCTACACGTCAAAAAACCTTTCACTTGAATCTTTTCCAAGTGCATTTTATATTTTGATATAATAATAATAATAATAATAATAATAATAATAATAATAATAATAATAATAATAATAAGGAACATATGCATTATAGGTGCCACTCATCACACATTATTCGCAAAAAAGGTCAGCGGAAGTAATGGTCCGATTAGCGTTTTTAGTATTCGATAAGCATTAAATGCTACCAAATTAAAAAATTAAATAAAAATAATTTAAACAGTTTGTTACTACTGATGTGATTTTAGTCAGTTTGTATTATATTTTTGGTCCAGGGAAAATAAATGTTACTCTTACTGCCGTTATTTCCATTTTGAAGTAGGCTACAAGTCAACAATATAAAACTGACTGTTATTTTAGAAGTTGGCAACACATTTTATGTCGATTATAACAACAATACATATCGATAGTAACATTCATACCATTCAACCAATAAGGAGATTGGCTCCTATAATGCATCTGTTCGATTAATAATAATAATAATAATAATAATAATAATAATAATAATAATAATAATAATAATAATAATCCGTGGCACCACAGCCCTTGAAGGGCCCAGACCGACCAGCCAGCTGCTGGCCTCACGTTCACATGCCGAAGCAGAGGTGAACGATCATCTAACCAGAATGGAGGTATCGTGTGGTAGGCTGAAACTTGTGACTTCTTGTTTTCAGGTGGACAGGATGTGGTCATTGGTTCGGTCATTTGGATCTACTGGCATCGCACGTTACGAGGGTTCATGCCACTTCAGGTCAAGGAGGTCTCTTTTACTGCGGCTGGGAGGGCTGCAGCCGAGGAGACAGGGGTTTCAATGCCAGGTCAGACATCAAAACACGCAAAATAATAAATGCAAATACATCTATCAATATTAATTAATAAAGTATCTCCAGTCGCTTTAAGGGAGAAGATAGGTGAAATTTTGGCCATTTTTCGAGGAAACCCCCCCCCTTTTTTTGATAAACAATAATCCGTGACCTTTTATTATGTTGGCCAAATTTTATTTATAATAACCTCATTATAGGTTTTGATTTATCTAGAAAAAATCAAAAGCCGAATGGGATTTAATTGACTATTACACGATTAGAAGAAAGTATATAAAGATTAGAAGAAATAAAGCACTCTGATACAATAAAATATTGACTGACTTACTAAAACACTAAACTGTCTTGAAAATGTAGCCTATTATTGTACCATCTCATCATTACAATATAACAGTTGCATTCCACTTCAGTTATCAATATATATTAAACAATCTCTGATACGTGACTCATAATCTCATACAGCAAAAGCTATAACATAACCTAAATAATATAAACAAGATAAATGATAGAAAAGTTTTAATTAAGGACGATGAAATAAACATGAATCATTTTAAAATGTACAATTCGCAGGTGCTCGTGTAAAAGGGGTTAAGTATGATTTCGCTAAACTGGGATAAGTACAGATTTCAACTCTCCACAATTACTTTTCTCTTGTGTTAAAGGGGTTAAGTCATTTTTCCACCTACGATGCAGTTACAGTGCTCCATATTTTGTGACAAAGGGGTTTTGTTCAGTACCAAAGGAAAGAAGTTTACATACCTTACAATTTGACTTAACCCCTTTTACACGAGCACCTGCGAATTATTGAAAGAACAATGTTAGCAAACAAAGAAACAAATGCTAGGGAGGTGATAAAAATTGTAGGATAAGCAGCCATGATTGGTTGAAACACGTCGTTCTGTACCGTTATAGTGATGAAAAGTAGTATGACATAGTAAAAGTATATCAGTGAACATAATCGTCCTCAAAATGCATGTTTTAGTTATATTTCACAATTAAAAATAGGTTCTTGTGACGGAAAATCTACCTTTTTAAAGTCATTTTTCCACACTTTTAATTTTACTGCATTTACTCACAGTCAAATATTATAGGTGCCAATCATTTCATGCTGAGAAGTCAAAGTTTTTACTGTATATTCTGAAAAATAAGACTAACAAAACTGCAAAACGTTTTTCTTTGGATGAAATAATTATTTTTGAAACTAAAAAAAGTAAAATGTACTATTCAAACACTAAAAATTTTAAATCTGACTGGATTAACGTTTTTCAGATCACTCATAGATTGAAAATTCAAATAATGGCTCTGTTCTTAAATTTATGCTTCTGTCCATTAGGTACAAAATGTTGGTCCATGTCCGTACACACACCAACGAGAAACCTCACCACTGCTTCAAGTGCGACAAAAGCTTCAGCCGAGCTGAGAACCTCAAGATACATGCACGATCACACACAGGTATGCAGCACGATACGTAATGTTGCAACTGGACCACATTTTGCAGAAAGGAACCAACTCACATTCTACCGAGAAAAATGCACTTTAAAGTTAAACGTGAATGATAAATTCACTACATGCTTATTGCTTTAACTAAAAGCATATTATACGCAGTAACTTTGTTCAAAATATGGATCCTTGGAATTATTTAATTATTGAGACATTAAATTTGTTTGTGGGTTGGTTCCTTTCTGCAGAATGTGGTCCAGTTAAGACAGACATAAGGACTGGGGTACTGCTAACTTTGGGCTGCTATATCTAAAAATGAAAAATCCAAAATATTTTATAATTATTTAAAGAAGGACTGGCATATGCATATAAAATGGTAAGAATTTAAATTCATATTTTCATTTATAATTCGTAATTTTCAGTTATAATTTTATTTCATAAAAATAAAACAAACTGCAAACTAATCTTTTTCATAATGTTTGAGATGATGAGTTGAGATACTTTTTTTGTCTGTGAACATTTTTCGGCAAAAACATTTTGAACCACTGTGTCTATTTTGGTTATTATGATCCAATGTACTTCTCTTAATCGGCCTGCCATACTGCTATGAAAGCTGATTATAATTTCGTTTTCGTCATATGTTATTTTCCTCTCTATCTCTTTGTCCAATATCATACACCAACTTGCAGAAGGAAGTACAATCATACTGAAAACATTCGCCCAATTTACGAGAGCAGTATGCCTATTAGTTTTCTAACGTATTTTTGGCGAGATAGAGATATAACCATTCGTACTTACACGTTCGGAGAAGGAAAGTATTGTAGACAATTTTATTTATTTATTTATTCTGGTGAAGTTAAGGCCATCACACCACCAGAAATACAAATACAATAAAATAAATAAAAAGAAAAATCATAAAAAACTACAATAATATAAATGAAAAGAATAATCATACTATAAAATTTAGTGATTAGTAGAATTGAATTAAATTTGTAAAGTAATCAATTTAAATATACTGTACTGCTGAACTCACTTGAGAAGTAAAACTACTTGATTTGTATTTTAAGATATCACCAACAAATGATTTGGCATGCCTTTATATGAATCTGTTTTTCACGATACCAATCACACATATTCTAAAATTCCAATAGAATAAAACCAAAAACTTTTTCACAGCATGTTTCCTTAAAAATGACTTGTAACTGTGAAATATTTAACATGAGTAATTCATATAATATTAACATAGCTAACATCAGGGAGATGTTTGAGCAAAAATTGCAACAATATATTTAATATATTAATAACAAAACCAATTAGGCCTAGGTAAACAATATGTATATGAAATATTCACACACTACTACAAACTGAAGACTGCATATTTTTGGACGATTAATACTTCCCACTCCGCTCGGCTCGGCTTGGCTGTAGCAACAAAAGAATCTACCTGCAACCCCCCGCACCGATGGCAAGAATACCTCAGGTCCCAGCACTAAACTCGTCGGAGGAAGACAGTAGCTACACGTAATAATAAATCATTGATTGACACTTTTATGTTACAGGGGAAAGACCGTACGTGTGTCCAGTCCCTGGCTGTGGAAAAGCCTACTCCAACTCAAGTGATCGCTTCAAACACACCCGAACTCATTCAGTTGACAAGCCCTACGTCTGCAAGGTGCCAGGCTGTCCAAAACGCTACACAGATCCAAGTTCTCTAAGGAAGCACGTTAAGACGTATCGTCACTTTCCACCAGGAGCAACTTCCGAAAACGAAGACTTTACCAACAAGTCTGCAAACAGCCATAATAAACTGGGATGCGATGACGAAGATGTTTTTGCTTCTGACAAAAAGACTGCAGTACCTGAAGTCCCACAAAGTACGACCTTAGCAGTAGCACCGAAAATTCTGAAGAGGGACAGTAGTGGTGCCATCAAGCTGGAGTGTGAAGAGCGGGAAGACAGAACAAAGGAGCAGTGCTGTTCTCCACTCCCGAGTGAAAGGTGTCCCAAGCTGTGTTGTGCTGGAAGTGACGGCCATGTAACTCTTCCTCCAGAGTCGCAACTTCTATGGAATGGAACTGAATCCCACTACAGCTTGTTCCATTCTTGGATCAATGCTGACTTAGCAGCTTTTTCACGGTCTTTACCATGGACATCAGGGTTATCTTTCTGGCATCATCCACTGTTACAGCCAACTTCCTGTGGCCAGCATCTGACTGGGATCATAAACCGATCGTCAATATCAAACTCAGGGCTAGGGACGGACATGGCTAAATACAGCCGAATGGAAATCCCTGCTGAAGACTCCGAAACTCAGGATTTACCGTTAGACCTTACCATGCACCGTGCTGGTACTAGAGTATAGTTAATATTATTTTACCAACAGCATTGCCAACCTGTATAATCACTTAAACAAAATGAGTTTAATTCATAATTTTGTATACGAAAAAGACCTTACATGCATGACATATAATCTTTTTGCTGTAAGAAAAATCCTAATGTAAACAATAGCACGTGACTGAAGTGAGGCTTCATTGGCCGCTGTTTGGCACCATAGATTCTCAGTACGTGTTCCCGCCTACTGTTGTACATTCTGTTTCATGTTAAACATTTCCCGTTACTCGTCAAGTAGGCCTAACCTCACTACTATGCATTCGTTTGCTTAGGAAACATTAATTTTATAATTACTGTAATTAAATTTATTTAAATCTTATGTCTTCACAAAGGACAGTTGAGGATTCAGAAGCCATACTTCAGTACCTCGTGCTTACGTGAACAACTACGAGCTCAAGTGATGCCAGCTTGTTACAAGAACAGACTACCTCGGTATTACTGTTGGTATTCATCCGCGTTCATAGTACATAACAAAATATAAAAGTAGCTTTTCTTTTACATAGCGTTTTACATATGAGTGAAGTGAAATGTTTCATCGTATTTAACAACTAGAATTCAATTTTTTATTTTCAAATAATACAAGGTTATGGTTTCCAAATACGAACTATATTTTCCTGCGTCATGTGAGTGCTTCGACTGGGAGCCAATCACGGGTAAGACAGCAACGTGCTTATGTTTACATTAGGATTTTTCTTACAGCGAAAACAGTATAGTGTTTATGGTCTTAGTTGAAATCAGATATATTCAATGAGGGGGAAGGGGAGATTAATTTTAAAGCTCGGTATAGTCTAGGAAAGCCCTTGGATAAAATGTTATGTTTTATTTAACGACGCTTCAACTGCTGAGGTTATATCAGCGTCGCCGGTGTGCCGGAATTTTGTCCCACAGGAGTTCTTTTACATGCCAGTAAATCTACCGCCATGAGCCTGTCGCATTTAAGCACACTTAAATGCCATCGACCTGGTCCGGGATCGAACCCGCAACCTCGAAGCCCTTGGAACTTGCAACAATTCCCTCAGTCTAAAATCTCAATGTAAAACAGTTATAAGGTTCCTTAAAAGTTCGAGTTTACAGGTTTTTCTAATTTGTTCAACAGAGACTTCTACAATCTCATGAAATGTTGACTCTTAGACATGTCTGTAAAACATGGGAACTTTGTGGGGTAAGGAATAGTTGGCCAGGAATTCTGACTGACCTTGGGTTCTTTCACGTATCATATATCCACGATGCAATGTTTCTAGTTTTACTTTCTTTCAAGCTATCTTTGAAAAATATCGGAGTGCAAGAGGTCAAATGACTTTATTGTCAAACGCCTGGCATTAGAAAACAACAACAACTTTCTTTCAAGCACAGACAAGCATTGTAACTCTTAAATCACTGAAAATGACTCTCCCCTAAATAACAATCATCATGTCACATTGTCAGACTAAAATTTGTCACTTGTAAAAATGCTTCATAGCAATCAATAGCAACACCATTCTTAATTTAAATGAAAAGAGTAACATTTTAAAGATTCTGAGATCTCATGTTGCTTTGAAAAGTTTATAGACTGAGACAGAATTGAATAGAAATTGACAGTGACAATTTTAAATTGATTATTTATTGGACAGACTGGTAGTTTTCCCCCAATTCTGTATTATTTTGTAGCGGTTCAAAATACAACGAAACCCAGACAATTCGACTTCACTAATTGAGACAACTTTTTTTTTTCTTTCTTCTTAAGACACATGGAGATTAATATTCCACACATTGAAGGTAGAAGTGAATGTAAAGAATGAAAAATTTTGTGATAAATTCCATTATCCAACATAAGATTCACTTGGATACATGATTTGAATTTGTGGACGTAATATGAACTACATACAGCAGAGTCTGTGTAGGTCAGTTTGCTGTCAGATGCGTTTCCAATTCACTGTGGGCTAAAGCAAGGAGATGCACTATCACCTTTACTTTTTAACTTTGCTCTAGAATATGCCATTAGGAAAGTCCAGGATAACAGAGAGGATTTGGAATTGAACGGGTTACATCAGCTGCTTGTCTATGCGGATGACGTGAATATGTTAGGAGAAAATCCACAAACGATTAGGGAAAACACGGGAATTTTACTGGAAGCAAGTAAAGAGATAGATTTGAAAGTAAATCCCGAAAAGATAAAGTATATGATTATGTCTCGTGACCAGAATATTGTACGAAATGGTAATATAAAAATTGGAAATTTAAATTTTGAAGAGATGGAGAAGTTCAAATATCTTGGAGCAACAGTAACAAATATAAATGATACTCGGGAGGAAATTAAACACAGAATAAATATGGGGGAAATGCCTGTTATTATTCGGTTGAGAAGCTTTTATCATCCAGTCTGCTGTCAAAAAATCTGAAAGTTAGAATTTATAAAACAGTTATATTACCGGTTGTTCTTTATGGTTGTGAAACTTGGACTCTCACTTTGAGAAAGGAACATAGGTTAAGGGTGTTTGAGAATAAGGGGTTTAGAAAAATATTTGGGGTTAAGAGGGATGAAGTTACAGGAGAATTGAGAAAGTTACACAACACAGAACTGCACGCATTATATTCTTCACCTGACATAATTAGGAACATTAAATCCAGACGTTTGAGATGGGCAGGGCATGTAGCACGTATGGGCGAATCCAGAAATGCATATAGAGTGTTAGTTGAGAGGCCGGAGGGAAAAAAACCTTTTGGGAGGCCGAGACGTAGATGGGAAGATAATATTAAAATGGATTTGAGGGGGGTGGGATATGATGATAGAGAATGGATGAATCTTGCTCAGGATAGGGACCAATGGCAGGCTTATGTGAGGCCGGCAATGAACCTCCGGGTTCCTTAAAAGCCAGTAAGTAAGTAAGTAATGTGAACTTCATATCAGAAATGTTATCTTACCCTAAAAGAAATCGCCATGAATGTGATGTATAAAGAACAGTAGCGCAAACAGACGCAGATAACATTTACCTCTTTCTTTAAATTAGTCTGAAAATTCCAAAGTTAGTAGGCTACTTCCTGTGCTGTAATTGACTTGGGCAAAAACATTTCAAACTCGTTATTTTTTTAATGAATGTTTTGTGTTCTATATGTTTCTGAAAACAGAATGATTAAACAATAAACAACTATACAATATCATCACTTTTTCAATTGTCTAAATAATCTTGTTCCAGTAAAGTCTATAATTCGGACTTTCACTAATTCAGACTCTGTTTTCCCCCAATGAATGAGATTTTTATTTATATCTGATTTCAACATAACTGATTTTCTTTTTGCTCATTTTATAAATTGTTTTTATGGTATGTTTGAAAGATATTATTATTACATCCATATGCTTTAATAATTTATGAAGATTGTTTACAATTATTGTCAATGTTCAGCCACTTCCACATGCAGTACAGAAAGCATGATACAGGAACTCTTTGAAAGAATGATTGCTTGGAAGTTCTTTGAACATGTCTGTGTGTGTGTTTTGTTGAATTTTTGTTGCATACGTTAATTTTAATTCAAATATATATAATTTCAGAGCCAACATGCAATAATTCGCCTTAAGGTTGGCAACGCTGTTCATTAATCATCATTTGAGGGGTTGCCAATCATACTACACTTGTCAGAACTACAAATATTTCAACTTTAAAGTTTAGCAAAAATCTCGTCTACTATAGTAAATTTGGTAAAAATAATTATTTTTCACACTAGACTCTAGAATACAGGCAACCAACTGTTTTGGCATCAGTGACCAATCCTTGTCGAGTTGGAGGAAAAACAAGTGCTGATCAGTAGAGCAAAAAAAGGAGTAGCGAGTAATTTGATTGTTAATTTGTTTTATAGTAACAAGAAGATAGTTTAATGATGTCTACCTTAGTAGAGATTGCAAAATATCAAATCGAAATCAGAAATAAATAAAGACGAGTATTTTCCCTAGACCGAAAAATTTGGTACTTTCTCTTGCACCAAAAATAATCAGTGAATGAAAAGCGAGTATTTTCCAAGGGCCAAAAATTATACTTTCCCCAGCAAAAAAATAAAAACGAATGAAAGGAAAATATGGTATTTTCCCCGACAAAAAAAAGTGTTATTTGGTAGTAGACCTATGGTTGAATCCATCAAACATCCACTGATTGGCCTTTGACACACGTTTCTCTGTATGGTACTTCCTTTTCCCAAACTTCGATTCATCAGTTTCCACTACGTTATGTTTCAGAACCATCTTCAGTTATGTAGATGACTCTGATATATTTACTTCACGAACTTCTCTTTACAGTTGGCCATGATTTTGTACACTTTTACAGAACAGTTTTTAGCATGTATTCACCTGTATTCTAGAATCATTCCATTGTTTATTTATAACTTAAAATCAAAATGGACCTGTATCAATATCACTTTCATATGAAACTTGTCAAGAAATCATGCTGTATGTATATTAATCGATTATGACAACACAGGGTTTTCCTATATGTAACAAATATATAAATATATTCTTCTGTAACATACTCTCAAGAAGTTTTTAGTCAGAGCAACACTGAAGGAAGTTTAATTTTATGACAGTTAAGGTTACATTAGTAGAATGGCAGCCTTCCTCATTTTCGTGAGAAAGTCCCAACTTTAGGTGTTTTGTACCATATATGATTATACTAAATAAACATCTACTCAATAAATAAGCTCATTTTTGTTATTGGAAAAAGGATTATTTATACTTTTTACTATTTTTTTTCAAACAGGGTTGTAAGTTGTCATATGGACTTGCAACAATGCATTGTGAGAAAATAATTTATTTCATCACAATCGTTCGCAATTTTCATTTCATAATACAAATTACGCATGTAAAATAAGCACCATGACATCATTCAACTGTTTTGTACATTGACGAATATGAATGGAGAACACGTTTGTTCCAGTTTTGGTTTTACCATAACAAAAACAATACCCATTCAGAAAATTGAGACGAAATCTGTTTGAACTATATTTTTACAAACAGAACAAATATCGTACCGGTACTAAAAAGAGTTGCGATCTGTACAATCATTGACAATAGTAATATTAAATTCCTTATTTATAGTCTATATGACAAGTGAAAACTGAAAGTTGGTGACCATTTTCATCATCACATCACCACAATATTTATTAATGTATTTACATTGTAAGGTTTATATTTACAATAAAATGTATTTAAGTGAATTTCTAGTTAATAGTTAATTTTTATAGTCACAAATTCTCTCTTACTTCTCCTTCCTCTTCTTCTTTTTCTTCAGGCGTTACAACATCTCTTTTAGATGTCTTGGCCTTTTCCTTGTACCACAGTCTACCCTAGTATATACAATAACGAAGCTTGAGTTGTGAGGGTGCTAGGAACAATAGACTGTGCCGGTACTATTTCGCATTGTCTGTAATAGGCAATATTAGTGATCCTAGTGGTTAGCAACTATCTATGGATGCATATTTACTACGTACTGAGCTTCGTGACTGTGTATACTAGACTGTGCTTGTACCAACACTAGTCCACATCTGTGGAGTAACAGCTAACGCATCTGGCTGCGAAACCAAGTGGCCCGGGTTCGATTCCCGGTTGGGGCAAGTTACATGGTTGAGATTTTTTCCGGGGTTTTGCCTCAACCCAGTACGAGCAAATGTGGGTAACTTTGGTGCAGGACCCTGGACTCATTTCACCGGCATTATAACTAAGGAGCGGATTTCTATGTAATTAAATATTATTTTTGCGCGTGATAAAACACAATTAACAAAGTTAAAAATTCCGAACATGAAGTTTCAAGTTTAAAACCCGAATTTTATTTCACATAAAAACACATATTTTCACAAAAAAAATTATGTAAATACATATTTTCAGTAAATCTATTATAAACACATAAATCTTGGAGTTTTTTTACTTAAATAATTTTTTTACAAGAACTTTTAAACATTTTAAAACTAAATCAATTATGTCATTCAGAAGTATGTTATCTTTTTAAGAATTCTTGTTGCTTCGAGTTTCTATGCGCTGTGTGGTGTATCCGTGATCCATTTTTGTAATAGTTTCGCCTCAAGTTCTGAGAACTGCTAGGCAGCATATCAGTGTTATTATTACAGAATAAATTAACGTGGACAAGAAGAAGAGATCTTGCAACACATAATTAAGAATGTTTATTGTTGCTGAAGATGATTTCATTCACGCTTTGTTTGTGAAACAGAACAGATAAGAGCTCGGGTATGAACATTATTTAATTTAAACAAATCTCTTGCCTCTCGCTCATGTCTATCAAGTAAGGCAATACATCTTGTTGTGATTCCCTGTTATCGGGCTTCGTCAATCGATATCCTTCAAAATATACTGAAAGATGGTTTAAAAAACGATTTGGCTTTCCTATTAGCAAATCTAAGCTTTTTGTGATTCCATAAAAAAACTCGAAACATCCAAAAACCTGTTGTCTGAAACAGGGAGGTGCATGCCGTGAAAATTAAACTAGACTTGCTACCAGGTTCAGAAGTGCAAGTACTAAGGGACAAATTCCAGAATGTGTTTGGAAAAAACAGTGGATATAAAAAATGTGTAAAGTTACTCAAGTATTGGAGCGTGTGCCTGTAGGTGAAATTGACGGTGTATGTGTTTGTGACATTCCTCTCTTTAAATATGCACGTCTGACGTCCTGTGATGTGGAAAGATCGTTTTCACAGTATAAGTCGTCGTTCAGAGATAATCGGCATGCATTTGTGATGGAGAATTTGGAGATGACCTTTGTTGTTCACTGCAATTCTCGGCCAACTACTAGCACTCAAGTGTGGTTGGTGAGTCCCTAGTAACATTTTTTTTTTCAAGCTGAGTAAGGTATTTTTATCATATTAAAAAATTTATAATTTTTTATCTTTAGCAAATATTTTCGTACTTTTTAGCACATAAAAAATAAATATATTTAAATTTTTTAGCACATAAAAATCCGCTCCCTAATTATCACCTTCATCTCATTCAGATGCTAAATAACCTGAGATGTTGATAAAGGGTCGTAAAATAACCTACTAAAAAAAAAAACCAACACTAGACTTTCTCACATAGTGAGCTTTCATGACTTGAGGTCAGCATAATGCAGGAGTACGACTACTACAGTGACATCAGAGGACAAGTCATCATTATGAGATAAATATGATGAAATTAAACTGAAAGTTGCTTTGAAAATCAAGGGAATTAAAAGTGACAGTGGTTTTTTCTTTCTCCTGCAAAATCTTATTAAAACACATAACGTATTTTTGAAGCGCAGTGACAAAGTACAAACCAAAAGAGAAATACACAGCCCATGAAATGGAAATAAATCTCCGACCAGTATTAAAAGTATAACAGACAATACAATATACAATCCGTTAACATTTCTGGACAACTAGTAAAACATTAAATATAACAGCAAATAAATGGAGTGTATACCTACCCAAGATTGGCCAATTCCAGCAGACACCAGTAAACAACAGAGACTTTTCTTTATGAATCTTCATTATCCATCATATTCACAGTTGCATAATTTTTAGAGCACTACACGTCAAAATCCCTGACTTCCGCAAACCGGAACTGATTTTCAGGTTTGTGTGAACCCTGTATAATGTTTTTATTGTTACATCGGGGTTTCTCTAAAATTTGACCATCATTCTAATGGTGGATAAAACATATTGAAAATGGCTGCAAAACGGTATTTGTCGACTACAGGGAGGAGAGCCATTAATCCTTCCCATTGAAGGCTTTAAGGAACCAACCTGGAAAATACCCAATGTCCCATCCCTACCTTCCCGTGGTGCAGCTGTTAGTAAGCATAATTTTACGAGCTGAACTAAAGGGAGGGGCTACTCATCAATTAGCACTGGTCAGCTTGATGAGTTAATGACTGAATTTGGTATAATTTTTCTCTATCCAATACCTAATTCCCTCTTTACCCTTTCCTATCAAGTCCTCTGACTGAACTCTTACTTTCTTCGATCCCGACGGCATTAGAGCATTCGAGGCCTAGGGGTTCATTTCCCTTTCCTTCCTCCTCTTTCTACTTTTCTGTTGCTAGTGCTGACCTGCTATGGCACTAAAATCGTCCTCCAGTGGCTTAAGGAGGGAAAGCTGGTGATCAACAAGATCTCCCAGCTAGGTCCAATGGACCCATCGACCAACAGCAGGTGTGATCCTCCAGACATTCTGGGGGTTGTGTGTGAATGAAGTAGCCACCAAAACGTTAAAATATGGTGTTCACTTAAATCGGCTACAACTTGCCATTTTCACTCCAATATGATATCAGTCTCCTAGCTGTCCATTGTGCAACTCAAATCAAGAAATGGATTCAGAACATCTCAAAATCTGTGCGTCAGTGGCTAACCGTGACAATATCTTTGAAAAATATTGGAGTGCAAGAGATCAAATGACTTTATTGTCAAATGCCTGGCGTTAGAAAACAACAACATATAGAAAATATAGGAAATATGGCAGAACCAATAAAAAATGTATTGTTGCGACAGAGTTTATCATTATATCAGTTTTCGTTGTATGGGGGTTCGACTGTAGTAAATATATTTTTGGACATGGCTACATCTTTCAAATTCACACTACACCATGTAGCATTTATAACACATATGATAAAGGAAATATGAATGGTATTATATATAACAAATATTTTCGCGAAAACATTAAATATTAATTCAGTCCTTTATTTAATACTAGCGCTGACCAAGACAAATACATGTTATAAAAGTCACAGATCACAGAATAGTATATTATGCAACGAGTCTATAATGGTAGTAATTAAGACGCGAGTATGTTTGTTTATGAAACGAGCGCAAGCGAGTTTCATAATTTTAATACGAGCGTCTTAATTACCATTATAGGCAAGTTTCATACGACTTTTTATGCTCGACCATAACTTGAAATTATTCATAAGTATTCATGTTATTGTTATGTGAGTGCAATAGCCTACCTCATAAATTGTGAGATGTGCGCAGACGCGAAAGTATTGATTTTTTCCGAGGAACGAATGTCATTGACCTTGATATAATCTAGAGAATAATATGAAGATTAATCTTGATATAACCTGGAAATTGATTTAGAATTGAAAAACGAGATGACAAATTGAATTTATTTGAATATTATTTACAATTAACGCTAATTATTATAGTAACAGAACATAACCTTCTGCGACAGTATTGGATTTCCAGCCTCCGTGACGTTTCGCTAGTTGTCTTTCGATTGCATATCCGAGAATAATCGAAACTTGCGCTTTTATAATGCTACAATGGTGATTTCTCATTGGCTGAACAACTGAACTATAATGAATAGGTGTACTTTAATGAGGTCCATTAAAGGGCTACTACCAGGTGTATAATTACTACATTTCGGCATGGTCGAGCATAAAATATTTTTTAACAATTTTATTAAATTATAACAATATGTGCAAAAGACAGTGAAACATAAAACTCCATGCACCACAAGTTCGTCCAATACAAAACGCTTATAGTCTGTTATATAAAAAGAGATAAGAGTTAAGAAAGAGGCACTAGTCAATCAAAATGACTTAATGGCATAAGGAAATGATGTACTGTATATTATTCACAATCTATCATTTACATAGCTGGAAAAGTGGACTAAAATACATCAGTTCTATTATACGTACAGTTTTGGCAAAAAAAAAAAAAAACCAGATTGACCCTTGTAGCTGATTTCAGAGCCGTGTTCACAGTGACAGCACGATAGACTGGTAACTAAGACTTTCGTGGTTCGAATCCTCCCTGGGAAGGAAACTTTTTTTTTTTTAATAATTTCAAGGGAAAAATTGTTCCAGGGCCGGGTATCGATCCCGGGACCTCTGGTTGAACGTATCAGCACTCTGCCAACTGAGCTACCCGGGAACTCCACCTGACACTGTCTCAATGGTTCCCAGGTAACTCAGTTGGTAGAGCGCTGGTACGTTCAACCAGAGGTCCCGGGATCGATACCCAGCCCCGGAACAATTTTTCCCTTGAAATTATTCAAATCTGCTTTACAGGGAGCTGTACCTGAAAGACTAGATTTGCAAACTCTTTTTTGTTCTTTATTCAAATTTATTCCCAATACTTTTCGATTGCAGCGATATTTTACTACTTAATTAACTTATTATTCCCAAAACATGAATTTTACCAGCTTATTTTCTAATGGCTTTCGAAATGGGCTACGTCAGCAGTCGAAACTACAACAATTTCAATAGATTACTCGCTATCTTGTGAATGCTGGCGTGGCATGAGCAGTGGCTCATTTCGGGGACTTCGATTATTCCGTTGGGTCCGGGTTTTTTTGCCACTACTGTACACAATATGAAAATATGAACTTCATGCAGAGATGAGCAAAAGTCACTAAGTCGCCAACTTTTAATACTGACTGGTATATTTTTTAAATCAGTGGAAAGCATGAATGAGGAAGAGCCATATTTAAGGTATCATTTACAGCAATGCACAGACAGATTTTGTAAAATAAGTAAATACATCATTATTAGATTTAAGAAGTCAGTTTTACACGTTCGTAACTTAAGAGGCAACATGTTTACAGGAGATACTGGGTTTGTACTTGAGTAACCATGTTAGTGGGAAGGATACGATCAATATTCAGTTC
Source organism: Periplaneta americana (assembly GCF_040183065.1). Taxonomy (NCBI): domain Eukaryota; kingdom Metazoa; phylum Arthropoda; class Insecta; order Blattodea; family Blattidae; genus Periplaneta; species Periplaneta americana. The sequence goes on along the minus strand of NC_091130.1, from coordinate 147,456,930 downwards.
TGTATTACAAAATTGAAGACACTTTTACATGTTAAAAAATGCTATGTTTTATTTAAAGACGCTCGCAACTGCAGAGGTTATATCAGTGTCGCCGGTGTGCCGGAATTTTGTCCCGCAGGAGTTCTTTTACATGCCAGTAAATCTACTGACATGAACCTGTCGCATTTAAGCACACTTAAATGCCATCGACCTGGCCCGGGATCGAACCCGCAACCTTGGGCATAGAAGGCCAGCGCTATACAAACTCGCCAACCAGGTCGACACATTTTTACATGGATAGCCAACTTTTTCAGTCTTGTACTGTGCCACCTTCTCTTGTTACAGGTAAAAAGCTGTTCCTGTATCAAATAGAGGGGTACGATCATAGTCGTTTTCTTCTTCTAGAAGTGAAGATTTCGTTATATCTTACTTTCTTTGACTATTTTTTACTTCTGTCAAATGATTCCTGGCTTGCAAACCACACTTGTTGAGTTAGTAACTATGAAATAAAGATTCACATTAACCTTTACCATTTTAATGAGTTATAATTTTTCTTTGGAAATTAGTATAAACTTTACTTAGTATGAACTTTTTTTTTTTCACCTTTAACAATTCCTGTCCAATTCTAAACAGATTCAATGGACTAAACGATTCTTCTATAGAAGCCAGTGGTGATATTCAAAAAGTTTAACAATCAGTTCTCTCATGTGTACCTAAATGTTAAACATATATGGTATATGTCCATGGTGATTGTAAATATCACCTAGAAATAATTTAACAACTGGTTCATCTGAACTGGTGCGAACCAGCCAAATATCACCATTGATAAAAGCACACTTTATATTTAAAAAAGAATGACAACTAGAAACTCTTGAAATGTAGGGCATAAACTACATTATTCAGGGCTATTTCTTTTTTCAAAATCTCGTAAAATACTTCCGAGATCGAAAAAATAATAATTTTGTCAAATTTCTGCCAAAGGATTTCAAGTGTAAGTAATTTTTATGAGTAAAATTAAATAATTTATTACTGTATGTAACAGTTGACTGAAGTATGTCAACATTTACCTACGTGACAGAAACAATGAAGAATCTAGTTACTGATCTTACCTCTTTTTAAATAACTTAAAATTGAATTTCTTACAAAGTTCTATATTAGGTCATGTATGTATATAAATCAACATGAACGTACACACAATTGAAGGGATTAGTGCATAAAGGTGATATGTTTCACATCATAATATATGTCCCTATATACCATTTTTCTTCTTTGAAGTAAATAAACGTGGTTATAAAAATAAACAAAATAATTTCAGAAGAAACTTTTACTCAAAAAACTTTGAGAGCATTTTTCTCAAGATTACGTTTTTGTAACTTATCGCCTACATACACTCACCCCTTAAAAAAAAAAAAAAAAAAAAACATTAAATATTTGTAAGAGTTCAAATGTTGCAGTGCTGTTAAAAATTCTATAGTCACAGTTAAATGTACAGGGACATCATTTTATTTTTACTAACATTTCTAATATTAACCTGGCTATACCTTTGGATTAACCGTAGAGATCCGGAAACACCATTTGCTACCCCCTTCCACGACTGGAGTTCGATGATACTGGTGTAAGATACAAACAAATCACTTTACTAGGTATAGGAGGGAAGAAAAGTAGTTCATCCATTTACATAAACTAGAAAATATCGCGATTTTGAGTTTGATAATTTTCATTAGGCTTTTGTTTAAATCAAAATACAGCACAGTATTAACAATGAGTGTTTTTACTCACGAACTAAGCTGTCCATATGAACGTATTCATTATGCAGTGTATATTATACTGTCTACAGCACATTAGCGTACAATATAGAGAATGAAGTTAAAATGAGAAATAATCATAATATGGATATTTAAACACATTTTTGAAAATGGTGGCCATTCATTTCGATACAGGCTTCAGTTCTAATGTGCATATTATCGCACTATAGACTACTGAACGTAATTCTAATTACCAGGTTCGTCCTTCGTACTAGTAACTCATGTTGAAATAATTCTGTACCTACTCTATAAAAGAGACCTTATGTATTGTAAATTCAATCTTCACTTCTGCCCGATCCGAAAAGATAAAATTACTCAGACATGCTATCTACTGTCCGTCCAAGTGGTTGCGTCGCAGAGTTGTAGACAGGGGGGAAATCACGTGCCAGTTAATTACTTAACGAGGCCCTTTTATTTAAGTTATTTTAAACATTTGTATGGGTATAATATTACGTAGACGTCCAATTCCTAACAGAAATTAATGTTCTCAGAAAAGAGCTAAGACAGCCCAGCCACTAGCATTTACAGAGAGGCGAATAGAAGCAGGTGGGGGAAACCGGAATACGATGTAGGCAAATGAAAAATGATGCAATATTGAAAGCTCTTTCGTCACTGGAAAACGCGAACATATTTTTGGAACATACCGTTTACTATGGCCGTAAGGCTACTATGACTGTATATGCGGTCTTGGATCTGTGTGGAGGACGGTTGAACTTCATTAGTAGAAGGGGTGTGAGTGAAGTACATTAAAAAACTCAGGTACAATAAAAATTGAAGTAAAAATAAAATTATGTCCCTGTACACTCCTAGCTTACAATAAATATTATTTTATGAAGCATACACAACCAAGTTTATAAAATTACTTCATGTGACTCAAGAAAAGTTTCTGGGATCATAGAATGCATCCGAAATAACTAATAAAGCTACAAGAGGAGTGAGCAAACTTATTGTAAATCAGAAATATTATTCCACATTACTTTTGGAGTGTGCTCTTTCCTCTATCTTTCAGTGATGATCCTTATGTGAATGTTGCGTGATCATCTGCAAAGGTCTAAGTAAAGGAACTTATTCCAAATTAGCGTTCCAGTATTTTATACCTAAAAAAATGGCACTGTTTAACAGATGGCAGAAAGTAACAATCACCCTTTCACGAACTTCAGGGATCATACAATAATTAAGTGACTGCTCTAACACTAGATGGCAGTAATCATTTACAATTCTCAACTCAATTTCTTTTTATTTTGAGCTGTTAATGCTCTCTCCTTGTTCTGAGTTACTTGAAAATTATGGCTGTGTAGTATGGACAAGTGATCTCCAAAGGATATTAAAAAAGAAAAAAGTGAAATTAAGTCGATTTACTGTTATTAAATTGTTCTAAATGGGCAAATTTCTAGGGGGTGTCAAGTGAATAATTCATTCACATTATTTTATCATAATTTAGGTATTGCTAACAGTAAAAGGAATTCAGAGAGTGACTACATTTCTTCCAGACTAACCTGTTATCTACCACACACTGAATTCATAATAAACTTTTCATTTCCTTTTGATCTAAGGAATAATTAATACAAAATACTGAATTACATCTCAATTTTGTATAGGAATACGTAATAATTAAAGACTATACGGGAAACTCTTTTTCCTCCCAAGGTATTTCTTTCGTATACATAAAGTCTCATTGCTAAATAGGCTTTCAGATTAATTACATCTACACAACTGTGACAAATTAACGAGGCAAGCCCTTATCTTCAAAAGGTTCTGGCAAAAATTATCGCATTTTATATAAGAAACATATTCTATATTGCATTCACTATACCAGCAATTAAAGTGTGAATAAAATCTTAAAACTTATTTATTATGCTATTTAAAATCATAGTACTTATGTTTATTATTTCAAATAAATTTAGATGATTCTGAAGTTTAATTAACACATTTTTCATTTGATAATGACCTGAACAAGAAATCAATGCACTAAAATAAAAATATATGAGGCTGGCTGTAAAGAGTACGTCAATTTTAGTGCACAATTTTCATTGTAAGTTTATACGTGGGTAGTATGAAGGTGAATGAAGGTGAAAATGAAAAGGTTTTTTCTTTCTAAATTAGTGATCCATAATGTTGCGAATTTCATTTAGTGACCATAAGTATCTAGTTTCACCATATGAAGCGACAATGTGATACATCACATGAAAGCAAAACCATAACTGTTCAAAATGGAGGTTTGCAACATTCATATAAAACAAAAGACTGTAATTGAATTCTTCAGTGTGGAGAAAATTAGTCCAATTCAGATCCATACTCGCTTAAAAATTTGTATTATGGCAGTACTGTAGATATCAGTATAGTTAGACATTTCAAAAGTGAAGAAAGGGCATCATTGACAATCTCGAAGTAGCTGGCCAGCAATGGCAATGACAGAATGCAACAAGGGTTGAGTCAACACACTCATCAAAGAAGACTGCCGCGTCACAATATGTATTGAAAATCCTGACAGATGAGCAAAAACAGGTCTGAAAAGACATTTTTTTCGAAGCCTCTGGAGCATTATGCAAATGAGGGGATATTTTTCTGTCATGCATTGTTACAGGATGGATTTTACCGGAATGGAATACAGTGTTTTGTTCACAAATGGCACAAGTGCATAGAAAATGACAGCGACTTCACAGAAAAATAACAGGATGTTTATGAACGATGTAGAAATACTTCACTTAAATTTCGTAGGACTAGTATTTAGTATTTATTGCTGCATATAATACAAAATAAATACATATTACTGATGTAGTACACACCCATTTGAGCAAGCTCGTATTCAGGGGGCAGTTCCAACTACAGTAGAACTTGGTTATAGCGACCTCGTTTTGTGCGACACCTCACCTATAACGTCACATATTCTGTGGTCCCAACTAATTCCCCATAAGACATATGCTTTCCTACCTTGCTTAATACGACAAACGCATATGCGTCTACCTTGCATATAACGTCATTTTCAACCTCAGTTTGGAATAAGATTTTCTAAGAACCAAAGTATCTTAAGAAATATTTTGTTGAAATCTGACCCTGACAAATTCTTTACAGTCTCCTTCTGTCATAGACCTCTGAAATGCAGGTGGATTCCCCACCCCATTGTAACCTGCCCGAATTCATGCGGTATTAGATCAGTTTCGACACGAAGTTTTCACTAAGTGCACGCATTTTAACGCAGTATGGCCACTAAAAGAAGTGAGTGACACTTTAGAAGACATCAGAATTATGAACATGTTCTATGAAGCTAGGGAAGGGAGCAGTGAAGTTGCAACTGAAATTATTAACATACAATGTAATTTAGCCCTAGAAAGTGTGTATTGGGCATGTAGAAGACAAAGAGTAAAATGACTGATTACTTCACTTATAAGTAAAGTAGTTTGGTGAGTACTGAACAAACTGTTTTAATACAGAATACTGTATTTATAATTGTAGGCCTACGTGTATTTTATTATGTTCATTGTAGGCTTAAAAGTCAATACATAAATCTAAAATAAGTTTAATTAAGTTTGTTATTTTTCATTTTCCACCTCACTAGATTGATAATGTGAATCTCGGTTACTACGACACTCGTTTATAACAACATAATTTTTAAGGTTCCTGGATGTCGTTATAACCAAGTTCTACTGTATTTTGTACTAAATGAAACATAACAAAGTTTCAATAAAATTACAAAACAGGGATAATTACGATGATAAAAGTAGAGAATCAAGTCGAGAACAGAATAAACGTTGGAATGAATAAATAGTATGCTGAAATTAAGAAAAAGGAAAAAGGGAATGAATATTAAATAATTTGCTTAATTTTTTCTTAAATTTATTAAACTCAAAATAACTTAGATCAGGATTTATTATCAAAATAGAGTTATATAACCTTGGCCTGTAACTTTGGCTATGATTTATTACATTGGTTGTGAAACATTTAGATTCAGCTAATGAACATGTCAAATTTCTTCTGATAGGATAAACATGTTTTTCTTCTTTATATTTCAGATGATAATATTTTAATAATGTATATTTGTTCGATTTGGAAAACATTAAAATGGAAATAAATAAAATTTTTTTGAATAATCAACTGACTTGTTTAAGAAAATTTTAATTACCCGCTTTTGAAGCGATATGAGCGGAGAAAGTGTAAATTTTGTTGCTTCTCCCCACCCGATTATACCATACTGGATGACAGATTGAACCAAATCTAAATAAACTGATCGCAGAATATTTGTAGGGATATAGGAGTGAAGAATTACAAATTTATAAATTGTTTTATTCCAGACCTGTGGAGTAACAGCGTGTCCGGCCACAAAACCAGGTGGCTTGGATTCGATTCCCGGTCAGAACAAGTTACCTGGTTGAGGTTTTTTCCAGGGTTTTCCCTCAACCCAATATGAGCAAATGCTGGGTAACTATCGGTGCTGGACCCCGGACTCATTTCACCGACATTATCACCTTCATTTCATTCAGACGATAAATAACCTAAGATATTGATCAAGAGTCTTAAAATAACCTAATAAAATATTGTTTTACAAAGTATGTTACATAAAGGAGAATATGTTTAGCGCACCTTAAATGCTGGTCAATAACAATTCCTAAGTACTTCACTTGTGTAGATTTCTTCAGAATAGGACATTTGCAATCACCATTCACTGAACAACCAGCATTAAGATTTATTACATTTAATTTATCACAAGATTTTAATTCTTGTAAACCACTTGCGTTTAAGGAAAATGGGATAAAAGTAGTCTTAGAAATATTAAGTGAAAGAAAATTTCTATCTAGCCATTTTTAATAGCATTTATACCATTATTTGCATTTTCATACACACTAGTACATGATCAGATGCTACGAATTACAACTGTGCCATTAGCAGTTATATTTATTTATTTAAGGTCATAAGGCCTTCTCTTCCATCATAGTACCATAGTTAAAGTTTCAGAAAAAGAAAATTAGGAGGCAAAGTTTCGTACTGATGTAACAGATTAATACAAAAAAATTGTTGTTACAAAAGAAAAAAACTAAATATGGTAAAACCTATCATTTACTAAAATAATTGTACAAATATTTATAAATTCAAGCTCTTAATGCTCAGAAAAGTAAGAATATTATATTAGTTTGGATTATTAAAATGAGACATTACTGTCATTTTTAAATAAATAAATAAATTTAAACAAATTTTAAGTAAAATATTTTTGTGAAAATAAAAAAACAAAAACAAACAAATATTTTAGTTATTTATTTCCTTTTAAAAATTGGTGGCCAATTTTACTGTTATAATTTGTACTGCAATTCCATCTCAGTCTAAATGAATTTAATAATATTTATTTCTCATTCATTAATGAAAGTTATCACCTTATGATGAAGTAGATATTGCTGAAAAAATACGTAAATATAATAAAACAATGGGGATCATTAATAAAATCATGAAACCTTCACTAGTACAAAGACACACAAGAATAGGCTTGTATAAAACCTTAGCACAGCCAGTATTAAGCTGTGGTAGCGAAGCGTGGACTGTGAAGAATAAAGATGTCAGTAGAATAACAGCAAGTGAGATGAGGTTCATGAGAGCAACAGCTGGATATACTCGCTGGGATCATAAAAAAAAATGAGGACCTAATGCAAGAACTTCAAATAGAATCCATTATGCAGTTCATCAGCAAATATCAACTTCAGTGGAAGGGTCATCTCGAACGAATGAATCGATGCAGAATTCCAAAAGCACTGTTTCATTACCATCCGTATGGCAAAAGATCTCTAGGCCGTCCAAAGAAGAGATGGACTGAAAATTCTAGTTTGAGACCGTAACAGGCCACTTGGCCTAATACTTGTTAGGAAGACGACAACGACTAATGAAAGTAGAGTTATTTTCTGTAAAACATTATCAGTTTGTAAATTCAAACAAAATATACGAATAGAATGATGAGTATTAAAGACTGAACAACTACAGAAGAATTAGTGCCATGAAGTTGGTACTTGGTACATACTTTCACATTATACATTTTATGTGCTTTCCTATAATTTTTTTCATCATGTTGCAAATGATATTACCACCTTTCATCGTCTATTTCTTTGAATTATTATTCAAAAATTGCAACTGCTACTAAAGTACCTTTGTCACTCCACATATGGGACAAACCGAAAGGATGGAGAAAACTAGAATAAAGTAATTCTGAAACGAACACTTACATGTGCTTTTGAAGTTGTAGTAGCCAGTATCAAAGCTCTAAAACATGTATCACCATTGAATATCAAGAAATTATGCTATCATCTCTAACTGTTTTATATGCAAGGTGTACGATAATATAATGGTGATAATATAATGGTAAGTGGATCACTCACAACAAGAATACTGCTAGACAAATCCTGGACAAAACAAGAAGCTAACAGGAGTGTCATCAAAGAATTAGTTTCTCTTAGAAATATTCAATGTAATAAAAAAACTAAGAGAGAAGCTCTGGAAGACAAGTGTAATTCAGTCTATTTTTGTCAATAGGATTTATTTTACAAATGTTTCTACTGCCAGTGAAATAATTAGATCAATATAAAAGGTCTTGAAAGTGACACTGTACATCTTACATCATCACCCAAATCTAAAATTGACGTAAAATGGTCTGAGGAATGCATGGAGACCTTCAACTAACCTGCAGTCTTACTATGATCATATAGGTGGATATTTATACCACATGGCCCTCTCGAACTTACCTGATTTTAACAGCCCCTCAAAAGAAAAAAGAAAATAGGGGGATATTTTTGTCACCTTTATCAGGGAGTACAAGTCGAACAATTTCACAAAAACAATCAGTAGTAGGTTTCTACATGACCTCCCTTGGTATCACAAATCTAAACCATACCAATTTCCAGTCCTGGTTCTCTATAGCATATCTGGTATGATAGTTGCTACTATTGTCGGACCATCGGATCTGTGCCCCTTCAGCGCTGTCGTCTTTCTTGGAAAAGTTAACGCCTGTACCCACTCCATTCCACCCGCTTTCCTCCCACCACATTAAACAGCAGGCCACGAACCTTGCCGAATAGGGATGTTGCCAAACTTCCGTCAAACGGTGTCATAAATAACTGGTCCTCCATGCTACAATATTATTTCTTTCAATCAAAATACATCTTGTATTTTTACATTTTTTAAACCTAAATCCCATGTCTCGAATCACTTTCCGTAGTTTTTCTCTCAAACCTTGGAAATTATTGCTTCTCTCGCAAGCTTCAGTAATTTCTTCAATGTTGAAACTTCTTTCTGAACAGTATAAAATTCTTGTATCTTTCTTCTTAAAATACATCGCTTCATATCATCTACAACAATTAAAAGTTCCCTTGGTCTGTTCTTCTATGGTGATTCTAGCTTTTCATCTGCTGCACAGATTTTCTTTATTAGGAGTTCTGATCTGTCTATATAAATTACATAAAATGTTGTATTATTAGTATCAATAATCATAATCATACATAATCAATTGAAATAAAATAAGCCTCACCTATGATCGTAGCTGCTCTTTTCGTTGCCTGATTTATAGGAAACAGATATTGACCTGTTTGTTTCTCTTCATCGCAAAATGCTATTACGTACTTGCTTAATAATATTTATTTCACCACTCCGTGCTACAGTGTTCATGTTGAGTTGACAACACTGGACTGCAAATGCAAATAAACTGTCCCGTAAGAAGGCTCAAAATTGTGAGTAGTGGGGGACAGAAAGGGAGAGAGATAGAAAAAAGAGAGATAGGAATGCAGGGAGAGAAATGAATTACCGAGGCTGAGAGGGAATTAGGGTTCAGTTCGCATATCTTACAGGGGCACAGATCCAATTGTCTGACTATACTTGCACAATGCGATCATCTAAGTTGTTGAGGTCAGTCACTTCAGTAAACTACACAATGTCCTTGACATAACTCTAAAGAAAAAATCCAACAGAATAATGTCAGGAGAACAAGGAGGCCATGCTATCGTACCTTCATGTCCAATCCAACAGTTCAGAAAAGTGTTGTCTAGTGTTGTATGCACAATGATGCTCCAGTGAGGCAGTGCTCCATCTTGTTGGAAGGTTATGTTGGGCTGTTTGTGTGCAATCTGTGGAAATACGTATTCTTCTAGCATGTCTAGATAAGAAGGTGCTGTGACAATAGGCTCAATGAAAGAGAAGGGTCCAATTACCATACATAAGACCAAACCATACATTTAATTTAGGGCTGTCTGGCATATGCTCCATGACTATATGAGGGTTTTGAGAGGCCGATATTTGGACATTGTGCCAGTTAACTTTCCCACTCTCTGCATTGTGGTAGAGTTTTGTCCATTATATATTTAGTCCCGATTAAGTGCTGAAGAGAGAGATGAAAAAAAAAAAACTTAAATCTATCTGATAATCCACTGTTGTAGAGTAACATTTAGCAAGTCTGACCATGAAACAAATGGGCCAGGGTTTAAATCTTGATTGGGACAAGTTACCTGGTTGAGGTTTTTTCTGGGGTTTTTCCTCAACCTAATAAAAGCAAATGCTAGTAACTTTTGGCACTGGGCCCTGGACTCATTTTGCTGGCATTATCATCTTCATCTCACTCAGATGTTAGACAACCATAACAGTTCAAAAGGAGTCGTAAAATAACTAAAAAAAATCTATCTGATGTCATTTAAAATACTTTAAAATTTTTAACTTATTTTTTTCTGCACTTTCTTACAGTTAGAAATTTTCTAGCCAAAAATCATTATATTTTCCTTCATGGTAGAGGTTTTTTTGTTCATAGTTACGTTGGTTTTCTTATGGAAAGTGTATAACGTTTGATCCAAAAATTCTAAGGGGTACAGCATGACAGTTATGATCAGTGGCGGTGCATCAATAAGAGCACAAGAGCACATGAACACCTTGTTTCCATTAATGCACGACTAGTTTTATTATTTAATGCCATATTCCCGCATCTTGCATAAACTTCTTATGTAAACTTGGCAACATCCGTTCACGTACAAGCCGTGCTCTTTTCAAGAAGGTTACAGGAATTTCACGCATGCACGGGAGAAAATTGTCTTTCGCTGGCCGCTTATGAATCGTCAAGAGCACAAAGCATTAAGTGAACAGTGAATCTATCCTACAGATGTCAGGTGCATTGATGCTATTGTTCACATGCTATATCTAAGGATGAAATTTAATAGTCTGTATTCTAGCCTGTAGGTGTCAGCATCTCACTGTCAGAACGTTTACTTTATGTGGATGTGTGTACAGCGCTGCTACGAGAGTGTAGTTTGTGAATTACTATACTTCAATGTCGGCATAATAGCACAGTTTGGCTTTCCAACACGTGCTGGCTGAATGTGGTGGTGATATGAATTTAAGTATCTGTATGGTGGTGTATATTATTTAAGAATAATATTTACTGGCATGTATTTATAGTAATCAATCTATGCGAATGGGATTACAGTACTGCTATAGGCTATAGTGTATCAGTGTGTTGTGAATCAAAATATATTACTGAATACACGTTTTTGTAAATAATGGCACTGTGGTATGTATTCATTTTTAACAAACGTAAACAATGAACTCTGTTCAAGTAATTTGGAACAGTAAAGAACTGGGTAAACTAACTTACCTACCAGGAAAAATTGAAAATAAAAAGACTAGGTTTCATTATGATGATGATGATGATGATGATTATTATTATTATTATTATTATTATTATTATTATTATTATTATAAGTTCTTTTGAATTTATATATGGTTTTTTTGATAGTGAAACATTGGAAGCATGGCATTTTATATGAGGCTAAACGTACGATTTCAAATTCTCTTCGATTTTGGAACACAAAATTGTGAACAAATATATTTTATCACGAGCCGCCACTGGTTGTCATGTTTTAATCTGAATATTGTTACTGTTTTTTTGTATTGGTTTTCCTTCCACAGTTCTTACAGTGTGGACCCTTTTTACTGCAGTTATCTTTTATTTGTTTGTTTCTCTCTGCTGTGGATGTAGTCCATTGCTATGAAGTAGTGTTCAGCACATATGATGAAGAAATAGTAATTCAGGTTCTTATCTGAGTTGGAACAAGTTGCCTGGTTCATTTTTTTTTCTTATTCCATGTTTTTCAATTCACTCAAGGGCAAAAGATTGAAACTTTTACATGACTGCTCATTCAAGTTTCCTGATTCATGCAGACTGATGTCTGTAAAACTTCAACAATTTAATCAGTATACTCAGTAACTAAATCCTTGCATTGGTACGAAATTCCTGAAAGAATTCTTATCAAATGATAATTTTGCTAAGTATCAAATTCAAATGACAATCACACCAAATTGAATGGAGTCACAAGTTTGTTCCTCTTCCTAGCTGACTTTATAAGTGTTAGCTATTACCTGCTTTAAGAACTTTCTTTGACAATACATGATACTCTGTATGAAAAATATTTGTCTGACCAGCAGCTCAGTTATGATGGAATAATTACTATCATATCAGTAAAGTAAATCAATTTCTAATCCCATTTTAAATGAAACATGTGAAATGGACAGAATAAGACATGAAGCTATGTTGGAAAGAGTGAGTGAAGGACGAATGATCAGGAAGAGAAAAAGGAATTGGTTGGGTCACTGGCTGAGAAGAAACTGCCTACTGAAGGATGCACTGGAAGGAATGGTGAACAGGAGAAGAGTTCGTGGCAGAAGAAGATATCAAATGATAGACAACATTAAGATATATGGATCATATGCGGAGACTAAAAGGAAGGCAGAAAATAGGAAAGACTGGAAAATGCTGGGTTTGCAGTGAAAGACCTGCCATTTGGCAGAAAACTATGCATATAACTACCCCACTGTCCGTTTTGAGAAGGATGATCAACAAGCCAATAACGTTAACAATGAAAAGAAGTCTATTTACAAGCCATGTATTCCTCACTTCAGTGAGAGATACAAAATGAATATTAATACATGGGAAGAGAAAGGACTTTTTTTGGCACTAGGGAAACTTCATTTAAGTTAACCAAAACCATTCTCCTCTCTCTTAAATTTTCTAACGAGGACATTAACAAAATTTGTGTAATGGTGTTGAGAGTTTCATTATCCATTTTACACAATCACTTGTATAATAGTATGTAAATTTTTTTTTACTTCATTCCATTACTCTTCAATGTATTTTCATCTCATGTTTCTCCGAAATCAAATTGTACTTTATTTTTAAATTTATCACTGTTCTGTATTCTCTCCGCAATCATATTGTATTTTTAATTTAACCTCTGCTTTGTATTCTGGATTCTAGTGGTCAGACGTAGATTTCGGCCAGATGTCCCAAATTGTGGAATTTGTGTGTAATAATAATAATAGTAATAATAATAATAATAATAATAATAATAATAATAAAAAATAATAATCATAATAATAAATAATAATAATAATAATAATAATAATAATAATAATAATAATACTATTCTCATCATCATCATGTACTAAAAGAATTCATTTTAAAGTGACACAGATTAATTTAAAGACATTCATGTGGCAAATAGCTAACTATATCAAGTGGGACCAGATAAGAAATGATGACGTCTTAGAACAGCCGAAAATGGTGCTGATAATAGATCGCATATACCAATATCAACAAAACTGGCATCAACATGTGAACCGAATGCCATATCCAGAATCCCTAGGGTAATTTTAAATTACCAATCAACGGTAAATGACCATTGGGTCACCTTAGAAAGTCTTTGATGGAAAATTTCTTGTAGACCATAACAGTTCTTTCAGGACTAAAACATAAAAGGAAAATGATCGTGATAGTAAATTAATTAAGATTTACAAATTATACCAGTATATATTATGTTCTAACATTTTCACACATTTCTAAAAACAACTTCATACACGAATGGTGGTTACCATCTCATTTCTATTAAAAATTTCAAATTCCTTAATACAGAATCAGGACTGGCAAGAAATGACCATGCAATGTATTTTCTCACACAGGTATGATAATTTGGCACTAATCTTAAAGCTGCATTCACAGATCCATGGAGTGTGCATTGCTGATGAGTTTCTCTATGTCATCAATTTGTTTAGGGCATCCAGCAGTCAGAACAACGGGGCCTGATGCAGTGATGAGGACGTCATCTTCAATCCGAACTCCAAGTCCGTGGTACTGTGGCGGAGCCAACTTATTCAGAGGATTCACATAGATCCCTGCGAAGTGAACAAACAGTGCAATCATCAGTATCCTACGTACAGAAACCAGCAACATCAATTTATAATGTTAAATATACTGGGTGTTCAGTTCAAAGTGTGTCATGGCTCGCTGTATGCCATCATATGGCTAGTCGATGAGCCTAGAGAATTCAATTTTCCTACACTTCCGCAGAGGCGTATTACTTATGTGTAAGAGAAGTTGCCTAGCAAGTACAGCGTTCATTCTGAAGAGTACTTGCTGATATGTACGGTAACGCCGGTAGTGGCAGGAATGTGAACTGTTTGGAAACGTACTGAGGTGGGTTTTTTTTTCTTACTGTCAGGATATGGGGAGAGGGTTAAGACGATTTCTTACGTATTTGTTGACATTAACTTGGACGGTCAACATGGACACGGAGCATTTGATTTGTGTTGTGGAATGTTGCTGTACGCAACCGATGATAACAAATACCCTGCGTACGACTTGCCCGCGCAAAACACAGTTCGAAAGAGGTTATGGTAGCACACAGACCGTACAGACCGCCATCTGTTGCTACGACGTTCAAGTTATACCGTACACGTTCTCAAGTTCAGATTGAACGCCTTGATTAATAGGCAACTTCTCTGACATAAAAGCTGAAACTCGTTTCAAATCGCTGACTCACAACAGTGACGTCATGACACACTTTGAAATGAACACCCAGTATTCAGTGTGATTTACCTGCTGAGCAACCCAAGTCAAATTTCTGCCACATTCAAGACGAAGACCATCAGAAGAAAAATAAAGACGGTAAATGTGCGAATTCGAAATAAGGTAGTAGAGCAAGCGGGCAGCTTCAAATACTTGGGGTGTACAGTAAGCAGTAACATGAACTGCTGCCAGGAAGTCAAAAGGAGGATAGCAATGGCAAAGGAAGCTTTTAATAGAAAAAGGAGCATCTTCTGCAGACCTTTGGAAAAAGAACTAATAAACAGACTAGTGAAGTGCTTGGTATGTAGTGTGGCATTGTATGGGGGCAGAAACATGGAAATTACGACGAGGTGAAGAAAAGCGACTAGAAGGATTTGAAATGTGGATATGGAGAAGAATAGAGAGTGTGAAATGGGCAGACAGAATAAGAAATGAAGCTGTGTTGGAAAGAGTGGGTGAAGAAAGAATGATGCTGAAACTGATCAGGAAGAGAAAAAGGAATTCGTTGGATCACTGGCTGAGAAGAAACTGCCTACTGAAGGATGCACTGGAAGGAATGGTGAACGGGCGAAGAGTTAAACATACTTAAAAGTATGTTAATAGGCCTACCTATTTTATTACAAAATATTTATGAAAAAAATTAATAATGATTTTACAGTTAGCTACATATGAAAGTCAGGGGAAATATAATTATTAAAGTGGACAGAAAATATCTATTTAGATTTACATCCACACCTAGATCTCTCAATTTACTAGCTACCTGTGAGCAACGACCATAACAAAGGGGAGCAAAGAGAGTTACGATCGTTGACAAAGAGTATATTTGATGCTGCTGCCACCTACAGGCAAATTACTTGAAAAAAGAGTCAAATCAGATAATTTCAAAATATCAGGGATACAAGTTATGAAAAGGAGGACATTTCTTGAATTTTTAAAAATCCGCCCAGACCTCAGACAAAGGCCTAAAAAGAACATGTCCGGACAAAAGAGGACATCTGGTCACCCTAGTTCGGGGCAGAAGAAGATATCAGATGATAGACTAAACGACATTAAGATGTATGGATCATATGAGGAGACTAAGAGAAAGGCAGAAAATAGGAAAGGCTGGAGAATGCTGGATTTGCAGTGAAAGATCCGCCCTTGGGCAGAAGACTATGAATGAATGGTCTGATATGCTTAGATGGCGAAGAAGCTGAGTAGCTTTAGTTTCGTTAATAGTGTGAAATCTTAAAAGTCTCCCTAATCTTTATAAACAAGAATTAATCATATCAGGCGAGAATGGGGAATCACATTATCTTGTAGGAGAATACAGTCACTTTTTAAAAGCTGTGGTGGTTTGTAGTGAACAACTGGACAAATATAATCTCCCAACAAAGAAGCACATTAAGGTCAATTGAGAGTGGTAATAGGGAAACAGCAGGGTCTAGTTTCAATTCTGAAATGAGCAAGAATATAAAATGCTTACCTTAACTGAGTCTTGCAAACTTCCTGAGGATGAGATACTCAAGAACTTTCTTCTTGGTACTGGTATTGCACACTGAATCAATTTTCTTCACACAGAAAATAAGGCTTTAATTTACTTCTTTCACATTCAATAGTTTTCTCATAAACTACACGTAACAATATTAAAAACACAATGACAACAACAACGATACATACCTGCGTAATAAGGTGTACTGAGAACTGTTTTTCCAAATGTGGAATTTGAATATTTTCTTGAGGTTTATGTTCCTAGTTTACATAAGTTATCATAAGGACTAATACATGGCAGAAGTTTACAAGCAAGATTGTTCAAACGCTATTAGATGCATTTAATATTAGTGATTGGTGACGTCTAAAATGAACTACCTGGCTCTACGGTGATGATCATGCCTGGTTCAAGAGGGATGCTGCGTGGAATCAGAGCGGTGTCGTGCACATCCATCCCCAGGTAGTGGCTCACGTGATGTGGACAGAAACTGTAAGCAGCCTACAAGCAAACCAATAAATCTATTACAGCTAAACGAATGATTACAAAATAATGACAATAATTTGAAAATATAATCCGTGAATGGAAACAGTGAAGAGTCAATCGTATAGTCTTTAAAACTGCCAAATCAATCCAGAGTAATGAATGCCAATGCAGATCGCTGCATCCCATGCTAAACTTTGTAAAGAAACTAGCTCCATATATTTACATCAGACGTCTCAATAGGGCCTTCTCGGAGCACTTCCTCCTCTCTCTCTTTTTTTAATGTAGGAGTGGAACAGGATGTGGGAGCAGTTCGTGTATCTCCGGATGATGTCATTGACCGTGGCGTTTGAATAGACATCTGTAACCGCTACGATTTTGTCTCCATCTCCGAAGAAAGAATGTCCTTATGAACAAATAAAAGCTTTCATAGGGAAAGCGAAATTGTGGGAGTTGCAAGTTTCAGTGGATAACTGTTACCACTTCATTAATTTAAAATTTTTTACCTAATTTGAATCAAGACCAGTGTAACAAATATAATGAAGTACTGAAGGACTTGAGAAAAGAATTTGAGAGGACATATCATAACAATACCTACCTTAACAATCAACAAGTTTAACTGTAATTTAATTATTATTATTTAATTGAATTTTATTTTATTAAATATAGTATGAACTTAAAACAAAGAGAGATATCAAAAACCATTTACTAGAAATGAAGTATTTTGTTGTTTAGTCAATTGTCCGAAGACAGGTCTAAACCTCACATGTGATATCAACAAGGCACCACTTATGAGGCAACTAGGCCAGGAGATAATGGGATAGGGTAGCCAGTTCCTTGTGCTTAAATAATTACGTAACATGTATGGCTCTTCATGCTTCAGATGTCTTCTTTTTATTCATAATATATAATTAGAAAATACATTTATTATTATTATTATTATTATTATTATTATTATTATTACTTACTTACAAATGGCTTTTAAGGAACCCGAAGGTTCATTGCCATCCTCACATAAGCCCGCCATCGGTCCCTATCCTTACTGTAGGGATTCGTAACAAGCTGTTTTTTACGGTGATGGGTTGTTAGCCCTTCGCCCAACCCCCAAGCTGGAGGACCACCCCTTATCGGCTGTCCACGACTGCTTATTCAATATATTCGCAGCTACCCTCCATATCTGGAGGCCGTCTCCTCTATCTGCAACATGAGGACGCGCCGTGCCGTGGTGACAGGCACCCACCATACATGGATTATTATTATTATTATTGTTATTATTATTATTATTATTATTACTGCAAGCGACTTAAGAAATTTTATTCTTTCTGAAAACAACCGTCTATTGTGACAGTACAACTCAAAAGTGCCGCTTTGTGGAATTTCTCCCGCGACAGTTACAACTTAGCTCACTCATGCTTGTAACATAATCAACAATCGGCTATCTTCGGATATTGTGCTTATCTCTTCAGTTGACTACGCTATCTACATTTGCTCTCTGTAACAACTTTTATGCGTTGGCCTTGAGATGCCTGATTTACATATACAGCTAATCGAATGGAGTTGGGCACTCAGCGATGTTCGCCATAACAGAATCATAGCTTAAGGCAGTGGTTCTCAACCTTTCAGAGACCGCAACTCGGTAAACTCTTTTTCTATAAGACGAGGACCCAGTCCCAACATATTTACAGAGTCATACTGAAAGTCCTGAGCAACCCAGTAAAGGGGGGCCGTGACCCAGCGGTTGAAGAACACTGGCTTAAAGCATCAAGTAACTAAAACACTCCTTGTTCCTAGCAACAGTGACATGAATACAAAGGATAATTTTGTGCATTAAATATCAACATAGCAACCGGTTATTTTATTAGGGTGTTGCTGTTTAGTCAACTGTCCAAAGACAGGTCTTAAACTCGTAAGCAATACCCTAGATCATATATGTAACAGATAACTCCTCGCTACGTTAAAATCTGCAGTACAGTAGAACCTCTATTATCCGTGGTAATGAAGAGGATGGACTGAACAGTTGATCGAAAAAATCGGATAATCCGTACCATGAAAGATTCTGTAATTTCCTCCATGGTCTTGTATTTAAGTCGCTAAGTAATGGGTTAGAAGTTCACTATTTTAAGTCTGGTTGTCAACGACGGGTTTTTAAGGGGTAAGGAATCCCTTTGTAATGACTGTCTCAGGAAAGATAGGAATAAAATTAATGAGATCTCATGTTGTATATTTACATACTTTTTTACACTTTATACTTGTTTCTTTTATTAAATCGCGCAGTTGTAACTTCAATCTCGTATTTTGATGCGAGATGAGCCACAGTTTCTCTTTCTCAAACCATTCAATTATTTCTATTTTTTTTTCGATACTTAGCACAGCACGTTTTCTGTTAACACCCGTGGAAGACATTTTATATACAAGTTATAATATAGAACTGC
Source organism: Periplaneta americana (assembly GCF_040183065.1). Classification (NCBI taxonomy): domain Eukaryota; kingdom Metazoa; phylum Arthropoda; class Insecta; order Blattodea; family Blattidae; genus Periplaneta; species Periplaneta americana. The sequence goes on along the minus strand of NC_091130.1, from coordinate 147,437,916 downwards.
AATTCGAACAGTAGACAATGCTGTGTGACAATGAAGACTTGTAATAACATTCTGTAGCAAAAACATATGTAGAACCTACTAATATGATGTACAAAACAGTACTTCATATAAGTTATTTATTTCTGAAAAAAAAAAAAAGAGAGAGAAATAGACAGTTGGATAATCCGCCAATCGGTTAATAGAGTGACGGATAATCGGGGTTCTACTGTACTTTGAAGAGAACAACCGCCAGGATCGCCACCCGTCCGCCGTAAACGAACACGAGATGGCAGCACAGTCGCTAATGCAATTCAAATGGGTATTATGACGTGACTCCTTATGTAACAACTAGATGGCAGTGTAGTAAATCTGACAAAAGTTGTTAACCTCAAAGCCTATAACCCCGACATATCTGTTACATATATGATCTAGGGCGATACCAATAAGGAATCATTCAAAAGGCAACTAGGCCAGGAAATAATGGGGTAGGGAGGCCAATTCTTTTCCTCCTCCATTGCAAACATCGTCGATTAGCTACATATTACACTAATCACACTTCAGGTTGGATAAAAATATTTTTCCCCAACTTCTTAAAGTCACAAACCAAAACTCAATCAGGCTAAGAAGCAGAAACAGGCCTGACGTTCAATTATTATATCTTAGCTAGCTTAAGATTGTTAGTTCAAATAAGAAACTGACCCTTGAAAGTTCATCTTCAGTAGAACGTGAAGAGAGAACGCCTAGTTCCTGCAAGCGCTGTCCCAGCAGGCTACACATGCTGTGGAAGAGGCTGTCCAGTGTTGGAAGAGAGGCGCACAGCCTGATCAGGTCGGTCTGCACAGACAGCACAGCCTCATACAGGTCACGCTGGGGTTGAGAGAACTTCCCACTCACAGGCCACGTACGTGTGATATCACTGCTGTACCCATGGTACTCACAACCTGCACACAAATATCACAATACCATTACCAACTTAACACACTTGAGACGGTTCCTCGTATAGGATAAGGAGATTTTCATTAGATTAGTATTTCGTGTTAATATTCTTATATGGATAGGATGCGCGGACGTGTAAGTTAGTTTCAAAATCTGAGACGGAAGTAACAGGTGGACAGGAAGACCGAAAGGAAGCTAGATGGACAGGAAACATGTGTCCAGGCGTGGAGTTGACTGATGAGGGAATGTATGGACTTTGCCTGCGGGTGGTCAGTAAGATGACGCCAAGCCAGGTTCCAAAAGAGATGATCTGGTATATGTCAGAGAATTGTCAGGACGCCGGAAGTAGGAGATGTTCTAGTTAACGAACAATTTTTGAAGAACGCGTCTTAAGTGACGTAAGTGTATTCATGGCCAATCAGGATTCTTAATAGAGGCACGTGATATATAGATAGGAGGGTGAAATTCTATGTTTGGTGGTTGAAAGTAGGGGATAGATTTGGCAGATAGACAGAAGGCATATAGAACGCGTACGGAGAAGTTGCACTCCACATATTCTCGGCAAACCTAACTCGGAAGTATAACAATTTACGGACTTAGAATTTTTTAGTGGGTGTAGTAAGAAGTCGTGTGTTGCATTATTATTATAAGTCTGAATTCTTTCCTCTCATCACGTTATCAACTGTCCGTTATATTACTGGTGTTTTATAGTACAAAAGATATAATTACGTGAACTCAGAAATTAGTATACCAACTTGCGGGAAGTGAGAGCGAGATATTATACACTTGGACGCGCATTTCTGCTAACCTGAAACGAACACTTAATAATAATAATAAACGTTTTCATAGTTCTTACCAACAACTTCTGGTGTGCGCCTACATCATTTCAACCTACGAGCACGTCTCCCAAACCCCATGTCCCGACCGTTTTTGCAGCTGACTTGGGAATCTCATACCTCTACCGGAGTAATCTCGAGGAGGCTGGCGCCCAAATTAATCAGTGTACATAGTTAATTATTGACATCGACGTGCATCCTCGAGATACTTTCCATATATGACGGAGCTGGCAGCCGAGGGCAAGGAAAGGCGTCGTGGGCAGCAACGACGACGAGACGACCGCTGCATATTTCGGCGCCCCAACGAGGTCCGACCGCTTCACACTTAAACTACTTCAACCATATGGATACTAAGAAACGACAGGAGAGTAACTTTACTATGCAGTATATCTTTATGTAGAACTATAGTCCGGGTCAGCCTAACCATTTTTACTCCATTACTACATATGCTGGTGGATTGTGGTGATTTTCTAGTTTGCAGGTTGAATTTTCTTTTGCCAACTTCGTTTCGAAATTCGATACTAAAAGATACTACAAATGGTAGTGATTTTGTAATTGGTATGTTGGCAGTTGAGACAAATATCGACAATATTTGTCGGTACTGGAGTTCCATGAAATTAAAATTTTACTAGATTTCTGAGCTGGTTACTAGACGCTAGTGAAATTTGAACATACTAATAATTAATTAATATCAGTATTAATATTAATACAATATGTCATTAGGAAAGTTCAGGATAACAGAGAGGGTTTGAAATTTAACGGGTTACATCAGCTGCTTGTCTATGCAGATGACGTGAATATGTTAGGAGAAAATCCACAAACGATTAGGGAAAACGCAGAAATTCTACTTGAAGCAAGTAAAGAGATAGGGTTGGAAGTAAATCCCGAAAAGACTAAGTATATGATTATGTCTCGTGATCAGAATATTGTACGAAATGGAATTATAAAAGTTGGAGATTTATCCTTTGAAGAGGTGGAAAAATTCAAATATCTTGGAGCAACAGTAACAAATATAAATGACACTCGGGAGGAAATTAATCACAGAATAAATATGGGAAATGCGTCTTATTATTCAGTTGAGAAGCTTTTGTCATCTAGACTGCTGCCAAAAAATCTGAAAGTTAGAATTTATAAAACAGTTATAAGTTATTACGGGTTGTTCTGTATGGCTGTGAAACTTGGACTCTCACTTTGAGAGAGAAACAGAGTTTGAGGGTTTTTGAGAATAAGGTTCTTAGGAAAATATTTGGGGCTATGAGGGATGAAGTTACAGGAGAATGGAGAAAGTTACACAATGCAGAACTGCACGCATTGTATCCTTCACCTGACATAATTAGGAACATTAAATCCAGATGTTTGAGATGGGCAGGGCATGTAGCACGTAAGGGCGAATCCAGAAATGCATATAGAGTGTTACTTGGGAGGCCAGAGGGGAAAAGACCTTTGGGGAGGCCGAGACGTAGATGGGAAGATAATATTAAAATGGATTTGAGGGAGGTGGGATATGATGGTAGAGACTGGATTAATCTTGCTCAGGATAGGGACCAATGGCGGGCTTATGTGAGGGCGGCAATGAACTTCCGGGTTCCTTAAAAGCCAGTAAGTAAGTATTAATATTAATGCATAATAGTTATTTTATGTGTTGTGTTGTGGTTATAATTCAAGATTATAGTCGGGTAAGTTTTCGCAGTTAGTAGACTACTAATATTTCATGTGGTCAAACAAAATACATTTTTAGGTCTCGTGAGTCAATTGTTTAGTCAAACCAATGAATTTCGTATTGCCAGACAAAATATTTGACATGTTGATCCCTTTCTCGTATAGTTTGTCTACGAGAATATGTTACAAATTATTGAATTATTTAGAATAACCTTCCAACATAAAGTACGGTAAGTAAATAAGTCATTTAGTATGCAGGATCGTGTGGTGTCTGGTAACAGTTGGCAACACTGACAAGACAGCAATATTTGCTGTTTAGGAACTGTTTTTATGTGACCCTCACTATACATGTGAGTGTGATCACACAAAGAGAATACTAGGAGTACAATGGGACACCAAGAAGAACAAGGGCAATTATCTAAAGTTCGGAATAGTACCATATTTACTTGAAAATAAGAACCCATCAATTGTAAGACTCTCCTAATTGTTTTTAAGTACCGTTTTATAAAAATATTTTGTATATGAATATTAGACCCTTAACATAGGTCTAAAGCATTAACTCACCAGCATCCATGAGAACCATTTCATTGTCAGACACAACTTGGTTGTTGTTGATGTAGTGAATTATGTTGGCTCGATCCCCACCGGCGACGACGGGTGGGTATGCCAGGTACTCTGCCCCTCTCATGCGACACTCGTAGTCAACGCGTGCAAAGAGCTGATGTTCAGTGATGCCAGGGTAGGACGAGGCAATGGTTGAAGCTATGGCATCGCTGGCTATCCTACAGGAAGCCTTCATGAGCACCACTTCAGCCGGTGACTTGTACAGACGGAGGCGATGGATGAATGGCTTCGGCGACTCCCACATCTAGATGCAAACCAAGGCATCGGCGCACAAGTTCAATTGACGACCTGAGATGAAAATCACGGCAACTCCACTATCAGCCAAATTTACCCATAGGAAATTATTATGACCAGAATTAATATAATTCTTTAACAATGAAGGCTATTTGGAGTTGGTGAGATCATAGTAGTAACAATGTAGACCCAGAAACAAAAGTTGGAGCACCTGAATTTTCCCAAGTTCCAGTTATAACATATATTGTACATAAAGGCGGACTGAAAAAAAAAAAAAATTCCGAAATTCAAAAGGTAAGGGTGTACGAAAGTTGTCTTGTAGTCTGTACTATAAGCAGTAAAAAAACTAGGCCTCTGATTACATTTTTTACCAAGCCATGGGAGTTCTAAAAATTAGTGTATGAAGTAAAATTTGCATTTATTTATTTTCATAATACTTCGGTGCAAGATCAATGGGGCTTAAATCACTTTTTTTTACAATTTCTAGTTTCTGAAAAGCTATTAAAAAGAAAAAATTTCATTTTTCAATAATTGGTATTACAGATTTGTGTCTGGGTGGAATACAAGTCATAATACAGTGAAACCTCTCCTTACGGACAACCCCAAGATATGGACATTCCTCATATATGGCCAGATTTTTATGTCCCAACTGAAATAATATAGAAATAATGATAAATTTAACTCTCGTTTACAGACACTCTCAGACACGGATACGGACAGCTGTTTCACAGTCCTAAAGCTTGCTTTACCTCCTGACTGCGGACAGAACTTGGATTTCAAAACCTAATGTGTTACAAAAATGGAAAATTTAGTTTTGAGAACTGTACAGAAATTCCTTAACACGAAAGAAGACAATAAGGCTATCACTAGCCCAGCCAGCTACCCTTGTTAGCTGGAAGCGGGTGGATAAGCAAAGTCATAAAATTTAACCTGTCTGATGGGTCCAAGGTTCTCGAGATCGTGAAATTGTATTCGACACATATAGGGTTAGTAGGATTATTCTCTTCACTTCAAACAGCTATTCTGTTTCGAGAGACATGGCACTTGAATGTAAAGTTTAAGTTGTTGTTGTTGTTTTCTAATGCCAGGCGTTTGACAATAAAGTCATTTGACCTCCTGCACTCTAATATTTTTCAAAGATATTATCATGACCAGCCAATGAAGCACAGATTTTGAGGTGTTCCGAATCCATTTCTTGGTTTGAGTTGCACAATGGGCAGTTAGGGGACTGATATATTCCAATTCTATGCAGGTGTTTGGCCAAACAATCATGGCCTGTGGCCAATCTAAATGCAGCTACAGACGATTTTCGTGGCAAATCGGGAATTAACTGTAGATTTTGATGCAGAGAGTTCCATTTTTTCCCCTTGGGATTGAGTTATCAAATTTTGTTTGTTGAAGTCTAAGTATGTAGATTTAATAAATCTCTACACAGAGTAATACATAGATTTAGTAACAGGTCTGTAAGTAGCAGTGCTGCCCTTCTTTGCTAAAGCATCCGCATTCTCGTTTCCCAGGATTCCACAATGGGATGGTATCCATTGGAATACAATTCTTTTATTGAGTGATATTAATTGAGAGAGCATTTTAGTTATTTCTGCTGTTTGAGATGAAGGTGTGTGTTTAGAGATGATTGATAGAATAGCTGCTTTGGAGTCTGACAATATAACTGCATTCCTAAATTTATTGATGTGGCATAGAAGATTCCTGAGACTTTCACTTATTGCAATGATTACACCATCAAAACTTGTTGTTCCATATCCAAGAGATCTATAAAGTGAGAAGAGACAGCACGTAACACCTGCACCGGCACCTTGTTCTCTGGAGATCAAGGATCCGTCGGTGTATAAATGAAGCCAGTTTTGTGGAGGGTACCTAATATTAATTGTCTCTAAAGACAATTGTTTCAGTATTTCAGTGTTTACTTCTGATTTCAGTATTTCTTCTGTTAAATTTAGATTATATTCTATATTTCATAGAGTTAAAGGGTTTGGTTTAATTTGTAAGTTTTCTTTTAAATTCGGGATATTGATTTTCTGTTTTAATTCTTGAACAATGGATATGAAACTTTTTTGAGTTTTCAATCTACAGAGAGGACTGTATGAATGCCAATTGTTTCCTGGTAATCTGATAAGTTTTTCATATTGAATCAGTACTTTTTCGTCTGTAAAGGTTAAGTTGAAAACTGTAAATTACAGTACTGCATAACTATAGACCTAGAATAAAATTGCATGGCACAGTACTGTATTTTTCTTTTTCGGTCTTATCTACTGTAGAGCAAAGTTGCAAAGAATGTACCATAGTATACTGTATTTAAAATTAAATTAATACATTTCATTTAAAGCATGAAGGGATACATAATACATATTATAAATTTACTATTAGATTGGGGAGCCTCCCTCCCAATAAAGGACACCTCCCAGATGCGGACAGATTGTTACGTCCCTTCGATGTCCGTAAATGAGAGGTTTCACTGTACAGTAAAATGATCAATTTGCCTAAGCCTTATTTTTTAACATTTTGTCGGTATTAACGGTTTATATCGACATATGACCTCAGTGTCATCACTATGATATACTGGAGAAATATTATGTTGACTACTTAAAATTATTATGCCTCTGTACTTCAACTAACAGATGCAAACCAGGGTTGGGACTTTACATGTAAAAAAAGGTTATTTGCATTATAGTAAAATACATGTAAATAATGCGTAATTAACGTAATAAATGTAAAAAACGTAAAAAACCTCCAAGAACTTTTATTTTTATTCTTTTATTTTGTACAGTCTGTGATAAAAATTTACCGTTTGAATTTCCAACCTAGTTTATAACCTGAGGCTACCAATTAATGTTAAACAAATGAAGACCTTAACAAGATTTTGCAGTAGGCTACATACCGAATGAAGTGAACATAAACCAACAAAGATAGTAATGATAGTGGAAGCAAAGCTTGAAGAAATAAGTTTATTTATGTTCTGACATACAAAAAGTCTATTCAGCCATGCTTCCCAACTCTTTGATGATTAGTCATTAACCACATAAAATTTGGAAAGTTACTATATTTAACTTAATGAATTATTGTGTTGAAATCATAATAATTACCTTAAACTGTTATACTACAAAAAGGCCTTTATCACTAGAATCGTTTACTTTTAAAACCCCACAAACAACAAAAACAAAACTTTTGGGAATCAATAAAAACTATTTAGTTTAATTAATTTTATTTTAATTGTCAAAATGTATTTAACAAGTGATATTAGTTGCTAAATGTTAGGTTTATTCACTATTAGTTGCGTTTTATAATATAAGTGTATAATAATAATCCGTGGCGCTACAGCCCGTGAAGGGCCTAGACCGACCAGCCGACTGCTGGCCTCACGCCCACATGCCGAAGCAGAGGTGGACGATCTTCCAACCAGAATGGAGGTATCGTGTGGTTAGCACGATGATCCCCCCAGCCGTTTAGCTGGCATTCGCAACCGGATTTCGCTACCTTTCGTAGCTCCCCAAGTGCATCACGATGCTGGGTGGGCACCGGTCCCATACACTGGCCGAAATTTCATGAGAAAATTTCTTCCCCCATGAGGACTCGAACCAGCACGCATTCCGTAATGCGAGTCCTAGGCAGGATGCCTTAGACCACGACGCCACGGTGTGGGACATAAGTGTATAAAGTCTCCCAAAAAATAAATTAGTTAGGATGTTATGGGGGTTTTCCAACAAACAAACTGAAAGGAAGCAAAGCATTGCTATTTTTCTGAGTATGAGAGTGAATGAAAGTAAGTATAAACAATATTATAATTTGTGAAAACTATAGTATAAAATTAAAGAAAAAAATTTTTTTTCTGCTGCAACAGACATTTTTCTTATCAGGAATTAAAAGGAATGACGTAATAGATGTTTAGATTGTCAGTACCAATAAATGTTAGTATATTACGCCGTGTATAGAACGGTTTTCTACATTACGTATTTTACATGTAAATTACACATAAAATACGTACAGGTAATTTACTCGCCCAACCATGGTGCCAACACTGTATTAATGAGGAAGCTTGTAAGATTTATGAATGGACTAATTACAGAATGAGATGTACCTTACTCCAAGTATCTCCTAGAAATTCACGTAGAATTCTGTGAACATCCGGTTGGAATGGATGCATGAAATCGTACCACAGGATGAAGTTCTGACGTTCACGTGTAAAAGACGTGATGAACAACTCCAGTTCAGTCAATGGTAAAGCCTGGTCCACGCCGAACAGTGAAGGCGCGACTTCTACAGCAGTACGTGGTCCATCCCACAGTTCTGAGTGCGTGTCGCGCTTGCGAACAAACAGAGTTGATACGTGGTCATCTCCTCTCAGCCCGGTAAGCACTAGAGCACTGTCCGGTTCCAGGCAACCACTCAGGTACAGGAAATCCGTGTTCTGCCGAAACACGTACGGAATCTTCTCCGTCATATACACTTTTGACGCTGAAGGTATCACAACAAGGTGATGCTTCATGCTGTGGTCATGTTTCGAGGCATGCCTGTGAATTCCCTCCATCAGTCGAAATCTTCTCTCTCGAAATTCGTCCTGTTTTATTCCAGGCAGAAGCTGAAATATTAAAGTGTTATGAATAGATAAATTAGAACCATTATACTTGTTTTTTTGAAAGGTGGGACATGACAGTTTAGCGGCCAAACTTGGAACTACAGTGCTATATTGTCAATATGGACTACCACACTGCCAGCTGATGGAAGCTAGCAATTGATGTTATGATGGCTGACGTTAAAACATTCATTGACAATTGACGCAAAGGTAAGAAAACAACACAAAAATCGACAGAGAATCAAAGACGAAACGTACCAATAGGCCTACTAACATTGTGTGCACAATAAACGTCGCCAAGAGAGCTATTAAGCACTCGCCACGTGGGAACGGTAAGTTTGGCAACTCAACCGTTGTTACCATACAGCGTATTCCGAATCTCACCGGTCCGGTGGCATCAGTGACGTCACGTTGCAGCGAAATAAGGAACAAAACTGCTGGAAGGATCGATGGCTGTCATGGCGACTGTACAAGTTGTTGTCTGTGCTACGCTAGCAAAATTTTGCGAAATTTTCGTACTCCCATCTCGTTCAAAGAAAAGAGAGCATAAACAACTTATTTCTTGAACCGGTAGTAATAACTGGTCCGTTGACATGTTCGCTCATAAGCCATTAACATATTGTTTTTACGTTGTGCTCATTACAAACAATACAGCAGAACACACCGCCATGACACAACAGTGCACGATGTCATTCGTCTGCTAATTCCCGCCCTATACAAGAACCAATCAGATTCACTGATGGCGGCTGATGGAGACTGCCACCACCTCTGCAAGTTGATGGCACCGGTGCGACACCGGGGGTGCATCAATGACGTCATCGGTGGAATTCGGAACACCGTGATGCCATCGGATTGCTCACCGGTGAGATTCGGAGTACGCTCATAGCAACAGGCCTACCACGCTACGTGACATTCAGTTGTTTTTCCGATCGCAACGCTCCTGTCATGTCCTATCTTTCAAAAAAACAAGTATAACTCCAGACGTTTGAGATGAGCAGGGCATGTAGCACGTATGGATGAATCCAGAAATGTATATAGAGTGTTAGTTCGAAAACCTTTGGGGAGGCCGAGACATATAGTCAGGATCAGCTTACTTAATACCCCAAGGGTGAAACCTAATCATTTTTCCCCTATTACTACATATAATAGTGAATTATAGTGATTTTCTAGCTTTCAGGTTGAATTTTCTTTCACCAACTTTGTTTCGAATTTCGGGTACAAATACTACAAATGCTAGTTATTTTCTAACTGTTATGTTGGCAGCAATAATTTCGGTTTGCAGTATAGGAAACTGATGAAAATGCAAGTAAGGAAATACATTTTTAGGTTAGGTCTCATGAATCGTACACTCTTTAGTCAAGGCAATAAATTTCATGTCAGACAAAATATATTTTAATATTATAGATCATACTAGTCCTAATTACCAACATAATATGCCAGGAAGTCCAGGAGGAAAACGTATTATTTTATAAATTATTGAACCATTTAAGAAACTCCTCGCAATATAAAGATGAAATGTGGTAAATATAACCAAGACATTGTTATTGTTAATAATATATTACTATTATTATTATTATTATTATTATTATTATTATTATTATTATTTCAGTACCATATGTAGCATTGTGATTTTACCCTCTTTTGTGATATCTGATATTAGTTGGCAACACTGAAGTGACGGCCAAATTAGACTTTTAGGAACTAAACTTACGTGAACCTCACTATAGATAGGAGGATAATTTTAAAATGGATTTGAGAGAGGTGGGATATGATGATAGGGACTAAATTAATCTTTCTCAGGATAGGGACCGATGGTAGGCTTATGTGAAGGCAGCAATGAGCCAGCTGGGTTCTGTAAAATCCATTTTTAAGTAATTAAGTATGTAAGTTATGAGTAGATGAACACTGTATGCTCTCATCATGCTGAACGTAGCTAATTATAGAGATAATAATAATAATAATAATAATAATAATAATAATAATAATAATATATCCGCAATAGGAAAAGAAGTCACTCAATGCACGTTTATCCCTAGATCATATATGTAACAGATAACTCATCGCTAGGTTAAAATCAGCTGCACTTTGAAGAGAACAACCACCAGGATCGCCACCAGTCCGCCGTAAACGAACACGAGATGGTAGTACAGTCGCTAATGCAATTCAAATGGGAATTATGACGTGACTCCTTATGTAACAACTTGATGGCAGCGTAGTAAACCTGACAAAAGTTGTTAACATCAAAGCCTATAAGGCTGACCTATCTGTTACATATATGATCTAGGGTTTAACCGAACCTTATATGCACAGTAACTACAGATTGTAATGGAACATTAGATTTCTGTAATCTCGAAAGAATGCCTGACGACATTTTTGCTTGGCCTAATAGCATGCATTGCTCGTGTTTCAAGTTTAGTTTTGCAGTCTTGACACTAGTTCGAGCAACAATTGGGGACTTCGTCTGGATGGAGTAACTTCTCGTAGCCTTGGATTTCAGAGAGTTACTTCATCAAAGTGACTGTCTGTAAGTAACAAAGATTGAATTCTCCAATACAATTCATTCAATATACATGTTACAAGGGCTTAAATTAGCAATAGCCTAGTAATTATCAAAATTATAGCAATTCGCGTCATGATTCAAAGTTAATAGTGATCACCAAATTACAATAATCCATGAAGGCATTAGTATTATCTAATGTTTGGAGTGTCAGAGCCATTATATAGTACGATTTTTCAAAGGATCCCCAGTCGGTCTCTTTTGTTGCTAGAAGAACTTCTGCACGGTCCACCCCGTCATTAAGGGACATGTGCGGAAATTTCTAGGCGCGCAGTTGTCACGTTTTACATTGACTTCGCCCCACGTGGCGTGGGTATGAAACAATCGTATATTTATTTCTATACAACAAATTGTACTTTCATTCAATCAATCACGAATTAATGAATGATTAATTTTGAGTTACTGTGTGTATAAAGATACGTTTTAGAATCGTTGTACGGTCAACTTCTTCAAACTAATATATTTCATACTTAGACTACATCAATAATAATAATAATAATAATAATAATAATAATAATAATAATAATAATAATAATAATAATAATAATAATAATAACACAGAAATAATATTGTCAATTTGTGTTTCGTGTCTAAATTCGCAGCGAAATCTGAAATGTTATGTAATAAAATATGGCATTTTTCTTCTCTTACCTCTATTCGTCGTCACTCTCTCCTAAAGGAATCACAAATCTCTCTTGGTTACTGCCCTGTCGTGTTTCATATAATTCCCTTCCGTTTTAATTGCATGTTGAACACAGGAGGACCAATTATGAGGACCGATTGTTGCAGCTCCAACATGCAGAAGTTAACACACTAGACTCAAGTCGGGATAATATTGTTTTTCCTAACATAAGACTTCAGTTGATGCCAAAGATCGACCTGGTTGGCGCAGTTGGTATAGCGCTGACCTTCTATGCCCGAGGTTGCGGGTTCGATCCCGGGCTAGGTCGATGGCATTTGTGTGCTTAAATGCGACAGGCTCATGTTAGTAGATTTACTGGCATGTAAAAGAACTCCTGCGGGATAAAATTCCGGCACACCGGTGACGCTGATATAACTTCGGCAGTTGTGAGCGTCGTTAAATAAAACATAACATTTAACATTCCCAAAGGATTTAGAACACAGTGGTACGGAGGAAATCATAACACTTCATGTCCATATGAGGCAGCGAGCTCCTCCACTGCATGGCTAATTTGATATCCTTGATGAGGATGAGTATTATTGTCCTAATAAAGTTAATTATGTCTTTAGAATTGCTGTTCATCTATCATTGCTATCTTGGGGTTGTAAAAAACTAAGTAATGTAGAATATACTCCAGGAAATAATAACAGTAATAATAATAATAATAATAATAATAATAATAATAATAATAATAATAAAATTACAGAAGACTTTCAAACAACAAACGAAAACACTTGTGAATTGTTTGGACATATTAAGAAAGACTGCAGTTAGTGTTAGCATTCAGGGGAGAATTGGCAACATTTATGTTTGCCTCAGAAAGCGGAAACAGAGATTACCACATCCCCCGAGTGGACAGAAAAGGTTGGGGGGACCGTCTTACTTCAAAAGACAACCGCTCAGCGTGCGGTAGCCTCTGTCTTTAACTGGGGATCCAAAGAGCGATCCTACTATACCTTTAGGTAATTCTGGAGGACGACCACGCCAAGATTTTCGAACTTTTTTTCCTCGATTTTCGAAAGGTAACACAAACCCAAATTTCGGAAAAACATAATTTCGACAGTAACCTAACATAACCTATCACAATCTAAACTAACGTAATCTAACCTTAACAAAACTAAGCTAAACTAACATAACCTCACTAAATTACTCCGATCGCTACCAAGCCTACCAACAAACGTAACATTACGCTACCATCCAAAACTACGTAAAACTTTAAAAATCTAAAACATATAAAACTATAGTCTCCGCAACAATCTACGCATATAAATGGGTCGGGAATTTAATAGCCTATAGGATAATTATTCATGCTCAGAACTTCTAAAATCCAAGGAGAGGTTTTCCTCCAGAATGAATGATACTTATAGATAACACAACTAAAACATCATTACCATACACCATGCACGAAATTAGGCCATTTTAACCCGTTTCGGTCTCAGCTAAACAGTCTAGAAGTCTTCACTATTCACTAAAGCATAGATTCTGCAATTTCTTTCTTCTCTCCTCAAATGTTAGTTTATCGCGTGAGATTTTGCGCACAAAATCGACAAAACATTTCGAATGAATTGAACAATGGCAGTAAATAGTAATTACCTCTCCTTCTTGTATTAAATGTGGATGTGAGGAATGAGTAGGTTGACCATGTTTCATTTCCTTCACCTGCCATTGTCTCGATGCCTTTGGAGCTTTTATAGTAGTTTTCGTAGAACAAGAACATGTGCTGGTCCATGAAAATCCAATACCTAAGTCAAAGGAGGATTACAAAATAGACAAAATCGTAAATATTTACATATTATTATGGCAAAATTATTCACTGAACGTGCATGTACTGCATGTCTACATTATTGATACAATAAATTACTCTAATATGTTTGCAGATATTGATATCAATATATGAAATACCGTGTACCTGTCCTTAATACTGAAGCACTAACAATTTGTCGAATTACAGGTATCATTTTGTACCATCGTTATTATTTTCTATTAACTCTATTTGCACACGCACACAGCTGATTATAGTAAACAGGTCGGAATTTCATTATTGCCAAATTCGACACTAAATTGACCACACAAAGTATAACCACCAAATTCCCCCAGAATATTAACCATTAAAACTGCATAAATAGGAATAATTTTTCCACAATTTTTTTCCTGACGAACAGTTTTCCGATCTTCAATTATGAAAGGATTCTCAATTTACGAAAACAGTCGACATTTGTAGCTTACAAACATTTCTAATAGGTAATGCAGACACCATTTTTTTAAAGTATGCAATAAACCGGATATGCAACAGGTCACATGATCGTTCGCAGTGCCAAGTTGTGGCGTTAAATTTAAAAATGATTGTCGTTTGCCGTATGAAATTTAATTTATTGGTACTAAGTCATGTACATTCATTATGCTTCACATGAACAGCGACTCATATTCTAATATTTAATAGTTTTGTTTTCCTAATTAAATTTAACTTGTCTCACCTGATATATCACGTTATAAGTACACAATTTTATACGTTTCATCATTTTTGCACACATTTATTAACGCAGTGTTTTTTATGCTCTTTTAATATGTTTTTACGATACTTGAAATGCCTATTTGGTGTACTTGCTATTTTTACGTTCACGTATATTTAATTTCATATACTACCTGATGATGCCGGATAAGGCGAAAGTACTTGTAGCTAGCAACTACTTGTTTTTACATGCTATTCATTTACTGCATGATTCATAATAAATAGACAGCCAAATAAAGGTTCTTTTTATCATCATTTATTTGTTAGGCCTATGTAAAAATGTTATGTTTTATTTAACGACGCTCGCAACTGCAGAGGTTATATCAGCGTCGCCGGATGTGCCGGAATTTTGTCCCGCATGAGTTATTTTACATGCCAGTAAATCTACTGACATGAGTCTGTCGCATTTAAGCACACTTAAATGCCATCGACCTGGCCCGGGATCGAACCCGCAACCTTAGGCATAGAAGGCCAGCGCTATACCAACATGCCAACCAGGTCGACAGGCCTATGTATAATTAAGACAAAAAAAAAATAGCATTTCTGAAATTTTTGTTTGTATGTCTGTCTGGATGTTTACTGAGAAAACAGTGATAGGTACAAATTATTTGGATGTGTTGCAAAATTACACTGTGCCTCAATTACCTCTTAGAACCATTTTCAAGCAAGGCGAGGCCTCACCCCACTTTGCGAGAATTTTTGGAGGAATTCCGCAGTCGATGGACTGGAAGAGAGGCTCAACCACTCGCTTAGCCTCCACACTCCCCAGATATGATCCCAATGGACTTTTTCCTATAGGGTTTTGTGAAGGACCAAGTGTACAGCACTCCTGTGGAGAACTTAGATAATTTGCGACGAAAGATTTATCAAGTCATTGCCAGTGTCACACTGCAAATGTAGTTGAATACCTGCATGGAGGTGGAGTATAGGTTGGGTATCTGCCAGGGCACTGCAGGTGCACATGTTGAAATTATTTTAAAGGTACCGTAAATGACATGACTTTCTCTATCAGGCAATATCAGTTTTTTCATTAAGTCTGGCTTACTTTAAAATACAGTAGAAACCCTATTATCCGTTCTAATGAACAGGGTGGGCTGAACGGTTAATTGAAAAAATCGGATAATCAGCATCATAAAAGATTTTCGTAAATTTAGTGAATAATGCTTACACTTTCGTAGTTCCCTCTATGGTCTTGTATTGAACATGCTAGGTAGTGGATCAGAAATTCACTGTCTGGTTGTTAACTACGGGACAAGAAAATTTCTTGTAATAAATATCTGTGGAAAAATAGGAATAGTGGAAGTATCATATTATAGATTTACATACTTTATATACCTCATCCTTGATTTTTATTAATTTGCACACGGTTGTGACTCCAATCTCGTATTCTGAGATGAGCCACAGTTTCTCGTTCTCCAAACCACTGTTATTTGCACTTTTTATACTTTGTACAACACGATTTCTTTTGATACCCGTGGAAGACATTTTATATAGAAGTTATACAGTACGACAACTCGAACAGTAAACCACACTGTGTAAGGGTAAAGTCTTGTAATAACCTTCTCTAGATGAAGAGTAGCATACTCCAAATATTTCTCTAAGAAAAAAGCTAGAGAAAGACAGTCGGATAATCCACCAATCAGTTAATAGGGTGATGGATAATCGGGGTTCTACTGTATATACTTACTTACTGGCTTTTAAGGAACCCGTAGGTTCATTGCCGCCCTCACATAAGCCCGCCATTGGTCCCTATCCTGAGCAAGATTAATCCAGTCTCTACCATCATATCCTACCTCCCTCAAATCCATTTTAATATTATCTTCCCATCTACGTCTCGGCCTCCCCAAAGGTCTTTTTCCCTCCGGCCTCCCAACTAACACTCTATATGCATTTCTGGATTCGCCCATACGTGCTACATGTCCTGCCCATCTCAAACGTCTGGATTTTATGTTCCTAATTATGTCAGGTGAAGTATACAATGCGTGCAGCTCTGCGTTGTGTAACTTTCTCCATTCTCCTGTAACTTCATCCCTCTTAGCCCCAAATATTTTCCTAAGAACCTTATTCTCAAGCACACTTAATCTCTGTTCCTCTCGAAGTGAGAGTCCAAGTTTCACAACCATACAGAACAACCGGTAATATAACTGTTTTATAAATTCTAACTTTCAGACTTTTTGACAGAAGACTAGATGACAAAAGCTTCTCAACCGAATAATAACAGGCATTTCCCATATTTATTCTGCGTTTAATTTCCTCAAGAGTGTCATTTAGATTTGTTACTGTTGCTCCAAGATATTTGAATTTTTCCACCTCTTCGAAGGATAAATCTCCAATTTTTATAGTTCCATTTCGTACAATATTCTGGTCACGAGACATAATCATATACTTAGTCTTTTCGGGATTTACTTCCAATCCTATCGCTCTACTTGCTTCAACAAGAATTTCCGCGTTTTCCCTAATTGTTTGTGGATTTTCTCCTAACATATTCACGTCATCTGCATAGACAAGAAGCTGATGTAACCTGTTCAATTCCAAACCCTCTGTGTTATCCTGAACTTTCCTAATGGCATATTCTAGAGCGAAGTTAAAAAGTAAAGGTGATAGTGCATCTCCCTGCTTTAGCCCACAGTGAATTGGAAAAGCATCAGATAGAAACTGGCCTATACGGACTCTGCTGTAAGTTTCACTAAGACACATTTTAATTAATCGAACTAGTTTCTTGGGAATACCAAATTCAATAAGAATATTATATAAAACTGTATATACTCTTAAAATGTTAAACCTATAGGCCACACATGATACATAATTTACACAAAAGAACACTTAACACAGACTTCGACAATTTCAAACAGAAGGATAGTTATCTGCTCATATTCAACATTTTCAAGTTAATGCCTATATTAGGATTTACTAGCACAGGTTGCAAGGAGTAATGAAGTGCATTCCATAATCTCTCCTACTCAAACCTAACCCTCATCTTCCCGTGGTGCAACCTGTTTCTAACAAATGAAGTGCTGGAGCAGCTTGCAGAACTGGGCGACAATTGTTGCATTGTGTCACTCATTGGATGTCACTCACCCCTCTTCCATCCCCATGTCATTGACTTGATAGAGGAGAGGATTTGTATTCAGTGTCTGTTGTATGTGATTGCATACAGGCCAGTGGCGGCCGGTGAGACATTCTGGTGGTGGTGCCAAAAATGAAAAACGTTGTACGCAAATTACCCTAGTGAAATGAATAATCGCAGTTCACGTTTGCATTATATTAAATAAAACACATTAATTAAACCAGCTATTTTACCAGGTATACAGTTAATAATGTATCTAGTAACAGTTACAATTACATTTCCGAAACTAATAACGAAATTTACAAATACAGGCAATCAAAACTGTCACAGTATTGTTAGTCAAATACGAATAACTTTTATAACTAGTAAAATTACTGGCAAAAACACACGAGATAAACAATGGCATAGATAATAAACGAACACGTTTGCACTTTAACAGGCCGATGAATCCAAGGCAGCGGCCTGAATAACACATGTTCATGTCCTGCACAGATCTCATGTATCGTTAACAGAAGCAACATTGTAGTGATATTTAGTTGCCGTAAAATAAAACAAATATTAAACAACATTAACAAGCAGTTTTACATAATATGAAAAAATATTTCTAAAAAGAACCATGACTATCTCTGCGTTCAATATAGCTAAATGGATAATAATTTACACATTCAAATCCAAGTTATGTGCATTAGTTTTGAATTGGCAACATTACATTAACATTTGGCGCGGAACTCTCAACTCATAGACAAATAACGTCTCCAACAACCCTGCCATCTAGCGAAATTTCTGCATTACTGTGCTCTAGCGGGCGGAATATTAACTACTGAGTCAAATTGAATTCGGCTCAAAGTCTGCCATAAGAAACGCATATAAACTAGAAGCAGTAGCCTTTTGTACAGTGTTATATGGACGCAGGTAGTGCCTCAGCGAAGTGGCTCCAACGTTCGGAAAAACGCTGCAAGAGTGCGTCCGGATATGTGCGCGCGCTCGTTCAAATGAAATACGAATAAAACGTATAAACTATTAAAACTGCTTTCTAGGATATTATTTTTGTTTCTTTCATTGGTGGTGCCATGGCACACTGGCACTACCCCCAAAAGCCGCCCTGGTACAGGCCACAGATACGTCATTCAATGCCGGTGGACTGTGGACGGGGAACTAACGCTTTCCCCATGCTCCCTCTCTCGCTAGTTCTGTACCCCTGTTCTGGAGACTAAGTCACAGAAGTATAACTGTTCCATAAAAATGGAGAAAATTCCATTTCAGTATGCTTAGCTGCATATATAAGCATCCCCTAAGTGTTGAAGCAGGGATATGGTTGGTTGATTGTCTAACAACCCTCCCGGCTAGGTCATATGGACCCCCTAACCAACAGTAAGTATGATCCTCCAAACAGTTTGGGGGTTGCATGTACATGATATAACTACCACAACACAAAAAAATGGTTATACTTTTTGCTACATCTCTCCTATATTGGACAGCAAGAGAGTTTATTGCCAAGAACTCAGCATGAAGTCATTAATATTTAAAACAAATATAAATTAATGAAAGCTTTCTCTAATTGACCTTATTCTTCTATGTTCCTTTTTATAGTGAGAGTCCACACCTGTGGGGTAACAGTCAGCGCGTCTGGCCGCGAAACCAGGTGGCCCGGATTCGAATCCCAGTCGGGACAAATTACCTGGTTGAGGTTTTTTCCGGGGTTTTCCCTCAACCCAATACGAGCAAATGCTGGGTAACTTTCGGTGCTGGACACCGGACTCATTTCACCAGCATTATCACCTTCATTTCATTCAGATGCTAAATAACCTTAGATGTTGATACAGCGTCGTAAAAATAACCCAATAAAATAAAACTTTATAGCGAGGGTCACATAAGAACAGTTCCTAAACAGAAAATATTGCAGTCTTGTCAGTGTTGCCAACTGTTACCATATATCACACAATCCTACATACTAAATTACTTACTTACCGTACTTTATATTGGAAGGTTATTCTAAATAATTCAATAATTTGTAACATTTTCGTAGGCAAACTATACGAGAAAGGGATCAACATGCCAAGTATTTTGTCTGACAATAAGAAATTCATTGGTTTGATTAAACAATTGACTCACGAGACCTAACCTAAATATATATTTTGTTTGACCACATGAAATTATTAGTACTAACTCCGAAAACTTACCTGACTATAGTCTTGAATTATAACCACAATGCAACACACAAAGTAACTATTATGTATTAATATTAATACTGATATTAATTAATTATTAGTATGTTCAAATTTCACTAGCTTCCAGTAACCAGCTCAGAAATCTAGTACAATTTTAATTTCGTGGAACTGCAGTACTGACAAATATTGTCGATATTTGTCTCAGCTGTCAACATACCAGTTACAAAATCAGTATCATTTGTAGTATTTGTCAGTATCGAAATTCGAAACGAAGTTTGAAAAGAAAATTCAACCTGCAAACTAAAAAATCACCACAATCCACTAGCATATGTAATAATGGGGAGAAAAATGGTTAGATTTCACTCTTAGTGTATGAAGTAAGCTGACCCGGACTATACATAGACTGTTGCTGGTATTATTAAGATCTGAATTAATTTTAATTATTGCTTCTTTTGCTATTGGTCCCATCCACCCTTCCATACCTCCCGGTGTGATCAGGGTCAGCTCCATCAAAGTCATACACTAACACACATTTACACACTGGCATAATATTTGTTATGTTTATCCAGGTAGGGAGACTCATTTATTATAGGAGCAATAAGAATAAAATACATAGAAACATTTATGAGCGTCTAAAATGAAAACTGCCACTGTAAAAATATGGGAGTTTTCAGGTACCGGTATATTTGTAATAAAAGATGGTAGTGTCTGAATGTACAACAAAATATAATTATTGAGTATTTAAGGAAAAGTGCAAATGCATTATTTCGGTTACTTGCAGAACATAATTGTTTGTCAAAACACTTTAACAAAACTGGAATTATTTCTTCACCACTTTGTCTATTGTACAGTCTTCAGGAAGAAATGAATCAATCATCTTCAGTGATGTCCAGCCTTTCCTCTAAGCCCACTGTGTGTGAGAAATACTGAAGAGTAAGAGTTAATCGCTTTATTGCCAAGAACTCAGCGTTAGTTAACAACATATTTGTAAATTGCTCTCTTAAATCCTAATGGGTTTATCAGTATCGAAGTTCAGTATTTTGTCCAAATGTCCAGGAGTTTCATAGTGGCAATACCACATGGATCTGCAGCATGGAATATTGACTTGAAACACAGTAACGCAACTTAAAGGTAACATAGGAGTCACAATAATATATTACAATACAAGGTTGGGAAATGCTTTTTACAAAATCGAGGAAGAATTACAAAAACGAGCAGAGTGAGATTTTGTAATGCACTTCACAAACGTGTTTCGTACAACATTTTTTGCACGATCATATTTTTAAAATTGTGAATACAATATATTTTTCACTGAAAATTTAGAACAATATTATTCCAAAGACTTTGAAAAACTATACTGTAATAATAATTAAGTAACAATAAGTGCACTGTAATGGGTCTATTTCAGTATAGCAGTAGGGGAGAGTCGGGTAGTATCGGACAGTGCGTTTCTTTCATCTACCACCATATGGTAGTACCTGAATGACATGGTTACGTTTCTCTATGCGACATCACAGAAACGTAACCATGTCAATCAGGTACTATCATCGTGTGGTAGATGAAAGAAACTCACTCTCCGATACTACCTGATGTCCGATACTACCCGACTCTCCCCTATATTATGCAGAATGGTTTCCATAGCAACAAGTTTCTGTGTGGGAATTCTAATAACAATAGCTGTAAATAGCTGTAAATACAACAAAAAACATGATCGTGCAAAAAAACAAATTACAAAACTAAAGATTGTATGAAACAGTGTTATGGAACAACATTAAAAAATTATTTAATTAAATTTTATAAATTTCACATACACAGCACATGAATTACGAATAGTGTGGAGAATCAAATCATCTGCATCAATGTCCCTGCAATAACCGAGTCATTCCCTCTTTGATGATTTTCAGGTTGGACATGTCTCTCTGGATAGTCTCTATCAAGTGGGCCATGCCGTTCTGCTCCATAACCAAGAACTGAAACAGAGAACATCAGTTAATGTACGACCGTACACCTTGTATAAATGGTACAAAATGAATTACTAATTAAGTCACTGGCTCTTCTAGACTGGTGTAGGTTTGATTCTCATTTCAATCTTTTTTACACAATCAATATACAATGGCATCCATCAGAAATTGAAGTAAATATTTATTGGTTTATAGGGACTATGATAAATAAACAAAAGAAATACCAAACATGCATCAACATGTTTAGTCGTAAAGAGCTGATGTTCATTTTCCACTCAAATTCCTAGATAAGTTACACCATTATTCCAGTTTAAAAAAACCTTATTAAATTAAAATTATTCTTATTTATTCACTCGTTTATTTATTTATTTATTTATTTACTTATTTCATCTGACAGGCTTAAGATCATACGGTCTTCTCTTTCATCCTACAAGATAACACCACAGTCTAATATATACAGTCACAAAGCTCAATACTTACTAAATATGCAAACATAGATAGTTGCTCACCACCAGGATTGCTACTATCGCCTCATCACAGACTCTTTCCCCAGCAGACGATAAAATGTATTGTACTTTCGATATCGTATTCTTTTGAAAAAATTAACACCTTCCTTCCACTATTGAAATGTGAAAATACATAAGGTTTATATATTATTTTCATAAAGTATATATTATATTTTATAAAATCACCTTCCTGCAT
Organism: Periplaneta americana; assembly: GCF_040183065.1. NCBI lineage: Eukaryota > Metazoa > Arthropoda > Insecta > Blattodea > Blattidae > Periplaneta > Periplaneta americana. The sequence continues at coordinate 147,415,414 of NC_091130.1, read as the reverse complement.
CTTTCGGAAGAAGGATAACTCTGACCTCTTTTTCTTACAATATTTATAGTACCACAAACATCATTATTATTGTATTTTAGCCATTTACAGTTATTACAACCGATAACGAACATTTCACAGTTTACACAACTTTTCACAACAAAGCGAAATACGGCACGGTCAATGCCTTTTCGATCTAGACCAGGCCGTAATATGTGTTCGGGTTTTCTATTTCAGGGTATGGAGCTCAGTGAAACATTATATTATAACTTTATTGCGTATCATTGCTAAGCTTTATTTAGTGTAATGTGTCCATAAGTTCCGTTTACTTCTTCTTGCATAATATGTTGCAGAAATAATTACAAAACTGTGTTATTTTAATGTGAAGAGAATTTTACGTGTTAACATAATCTTTTCTCATCAACATTTTAAGTTTAGAATGGAAGCTATTTTGAGGTTCAATAAAAACAGAATTTATATTGTGATTTTAATTTAGCACATCTACCTTCCTTAATTGTAGACAGAAAATTTGCCATACCACTCCTATGAAATTAGTGTACATACGATTGTGTTATTTCGTCTCTTAGGTAGTAGATAAATACAATAATTCAGTATTCAATTGTAGTATTAAAATACAGACAAATAGAATGTGACGGGTGTCATACATGACATTATGTTTAATTGTAATGTATAATTGCGAATATAGGAATATAAGTTAAATATAGTAAACATAACCTATAATATCTATATGACATAACATACATATGTAGTGGCAGGGCATTGGAGACCACTAAAATTAGACAGAAAGGGGCAACTGGGACAGTAAACATAACCTATAATTTCAACATATCTAAATATCCGTGCGGTGCAACTGAAAATTATTGAATCGTGCATAAATGAATGTACAAGAATTTCGCAATATTTAATCGAAATAAAGGCAGATATTACACATACGAACAACGTAATTTTCACACCATAAATAATATTACAACTTAACTAGCAAGGAATTATGTCTGAAGTGTCCCCTAATCATTATTTTAAATTTTATTAATGCAATTACACTACATTTTAGAGAAATATATGTTACTTTTTATGCATTCCAATTAATTTATATGGTTGAAACGCCGCCCTTCGTGATCGGGTTAAGCGAGTCACATGGTCTGCCTTACGGCCTGTATTAGATCACGATGGCAGTGACACAGTCTATTGTTCCCAGTACACACAGCGCTCCAAGCGGCTAGCAACTATCGCGAGAAATGCAACTCGTTGGCAAAAAATCATCCCAAGCTTCGTGACTGTATAAAGTAGACTGTGATAACACATACAAAGTTCTGAGTGGAGAGAAATGCTAAAAATGATTGCAATGGTGGCACCAGTACGTTCTCTCCCTGGTCGCTCTACAGGCACAACCCACTGTAGGCACTGCAGTGAGTATGAAACTTTACCACATGTGCTTGGGAGTTGCCCACAGGGAGAAGTACTCAGAATAAAACGTCACAACACCATACGATCTATGATCGCAAATGCACTTCAATCCAAAAAATCTAGACGTTCACGAGGAAATTCATTGTACTGCTGATGGTGGGAGCAATCGTAGGATCGATATCATAGCTATAAATAGGAATAAACAGACAGCCGAAATAATTGATCCTACGGTCAGATTTGAAATCTGAGTCACTCAACCATCTGAGTCGTAATTTTAGCACTTCATGTATATTATGTTACCAGTCTGCTTACCTGCTTTATGTCGTCCTGTATGGCTGGATCCATTGAGTAGCGCTCCACCTCTCTGTGGGCTGCCTCCTGCCGCTGCATTCTCATCTGTGATAACAGTTCACTCACCTGGCCCTGCAAGCAACACATGTTCGTCTAGTATAAAAATGTAAATTATTCTCAGAAATTATACAGAGTGTAGAACGTGTGAACGCATTCTTTTTGATCAGTGATATAAACCTTCGTATTTTAACAAGGAGAACTTGCAGTTATGACTGCATGGACATCTTTGCCTTGCCTGAAATGACCTTGAATATAGTCAAAGTCACAGAGCCACTGGCGATTTCTCTTAAGGAGCACAGGAGCAGTGCACCACCTCTTCAAATAACACATATCAGTGAGCTGCAGTAGACTGTGTGACCGACATAATTCTTTATTATAATACTATTTAAAAATAACACTGCACGTGTACTGGTCTTGTTGACGCCTGGGACTTACGTTTCCCGCTCGACACTTGCGGCACACTGTTCCATTCGAGCATGCGCAGTAGTATTGTTTCACTGGAAGGCTTTGGAGCATGGTAGGGAGCCAGTACAGTGTGCGTAAGAGGAGTTAGGAGCACTTTCAGATGTGTTCTCAAGCTTGTTCCATCATAAATGTTACAATGAATAGTGTGCAAAATCTATAAGACCTTTATACGAAAAGATCAAAATAAAGAAGATGAGTACACCTACACATGAATTAAAATTATAAGTGACGAACAATAATAGAGAAGTAACAAGAAAATTCAACATTCACGCTAGCGAAAAATGCAATATGCGGCTGCAATATAAAAGACGCTGTATTTTGTTTTCCTTGCCTGTTGTTCGACGGGGAACATTTATTGACAGAAATAAGTATGTTTTATGAATTTTATTTATTTTTCTGTTTGAATTTAGGACTGTGCGTAGTAACTACATAATTTTGATTATCGTTCTGCAGATGTGATTGATTTGAAGCACGTGAATGAAAGAATTGAAAAAAAAACACGATTCTTCAGCTGCACACTCAACAATAATGTTAAATTAGCAGTGTTGGGTCAAACAAACATACAGACATAATTGGATTCAATTGGATTGTTACACTTCACAATGATAAAGTTACCAAGAACAGATATGTGCGTGCGGTTTTGTGGAGCTTTCGAGTTGGATTTAAGAGGTCAGAAGACGGAAACTCATCTTTAAACGCTAGTATTTTTCTTGGCCTCATCAATTTCAGTACTGAATTAGATCCACTCTTAAGGAACAATTGGAAAGAGGAACAGTGTTTAAGAGCATGTCAAACACTATACAGAAGTAAGTCCTTCAAGCCATTTTGATGTAGGCTATGCCATGATGAGATTTCAAAGAAATAAAGAAAGCTGCTGACTTTTTAGCAGTTAAGGCTGATAAGACGACACACGTATCGAATGTTTGTGAACGTGTGAACTGTGTTATAAAACGCAATATAGCGAAAACAATATTATTTACGGTGTGCTGCAATAGAAATTGAACACTTTACTTTGCTATTACTGGACCTACATAGGAAACTGATTAACTGCAATTTCTTGACTAACAAAATTATGTAAATCTATACCTACGTAACATATGTTAATGGTTATGTAGTAGTTAGTACCTATAATAATAATAATAATAATAATAATAATAATAATAATAATAATAATAATAATCATCATCATTATCATAATAAATATTTGTGCACCACCAGGATTATTTATCACCACACGCCACTGCACAGAGCTGCTGCCTAAGAGGACAAAGTCACACTATGAGTATCACGCTGGAAACATCTACAAACTTAGGATACTCTTAATAACTCCAGCAAGCAGAATCATGGCATTAATACAGCTTCCTGGTTGATATATAAAATAGAAAACGACACAAATTTTCCATTTACCTGCCAAGACTGTCAGCATTTAGGATGGAAAAAAAAAACAACAAAAAAACATATATTCATTTATTTGGCTATGTCGTACCTTAAACTGTGCAGGAGCATTCAGCTGGTTATGCAGGGCTTCCAGTTGACTCCGGAGGGCTTCTTCCTCTGGTTGCAGAGCAAGACCAACTTTCCGTGATACTTCCTGCTTCACAAGGACCTGTTCGACGCAAAAAAACAGTGAAATGATTTTGAGCTTCATTAATTTGTGTACAGCTAGATATCGCTGGATCAGAGTCCACTGGAGTCATGCCCACTATTCATGATTTGGATTCTTGGGCGTTCTTCACTTCATCTGCACATGTTATGCAAATATCAGGAAGGTGACCTAACCTGCAGAACTCGGTGTTCCAGCTCCAGGAACTTGCGACGATACTCCGCTACCTTGGCCACGGTGGCTGTGTGCTGTTTCTGTAGTTCTGCTATGTCCTCTGCCACACGATCAAGAAATGCTTGATGAAGCTTCGTTTCTTGTTCTTGACATTTCATTCTCCAACGAACTTCTCCAAATCCAATCATTGGTACTGGGATGTAATTCTCAGGATTAGGGTTATCCAACTGGGCTTGCTTCCACAGACGAGGGTCAATGCCTGTGAGAAAAACCAAATCCAGAGATACTGAGTTAGCTTAAGCATGTGGTAATTTATAGACCTATACAGGGTGGATGGTAACCTCAGCACCAAATTTAAGAGGTGATTATACATGTTAAATATAACAAAACTTTTACTACACTTTTCCTTTGATGAACCATCAATAAGCAGCAAAAAAAATAGTCTTTGCCCAATGTTTGCAGCACTCTATTGCGGCAATGGCCCAAGAGAAATGGCTGATTGATATACAAGCACACAGGTAAAATTAATCGGAACAATTAATGTTTTGAATCTTTTTTTGGCAAATTCAACTGTTTAGCCATGAATTTAAATTGAATAATAGCGAAAATCGTTGAAATAAATCTTGCAACACAGCGCACGTTGCCTGTTACTCAGAGATTACAGCAGAGGGGAAGGTAAGGAGTACAGGCAGTGCTTGCTTAGAGTTATTGCAGCAGCTGTGATGTTGCCAAATGCTTCATAGAAACATAACGATTTCCTCTAAAATGGTGAATGTTGGAGAGAAAACTTATTTAGACTTTTCAAATCGCTCCTCATGATCTATTACCAGTTTCATTTTGGTGCAGAGGTTACCATCCACCCTGTATGGCATAGAACAAGAACAAAACACTCGATTATTAAATTATGACAGTCATGTCTTAATATATTTTTCAGTCAACATAAGAACTTCAACATTTTGTTTGTGAACAATTTACTGTCTTAGAATCACATAAAAAAATTGAATAGTTGAGCTTGAAATTGAGGTGGAATCTCTTATACAACTTGAACTGATTAACAGTGTGCTGCTTATGTTTTTTTCACAACTTGGACTGACTGATTAACAGTGTGCTGCTTATGTTTTTTTCACAACTTGGACTGACTGATTAACAGTGTGTTGTTTATGTTTTTTTCACAACTTGGACTGACTGATTAACAGTGTGTTGTTTGTGTGTGTTTCACAACTTGGACTGGCTGATTAACAGTGTGTTGTTTGTGTGTGTTTCACAACTTGGACTGGCTGATTAACAGTGTGTTGTTTGTGTGTGTTTCACAACTTGGACTGACTGATTAACAGTGTGTTGTTTGTGTGTGTTTCACAACTTGGACTGGCTGATTAACAGTGTGTTGTTTGTGTGTGTTTCACAACTTGGACTGGCTGATTAACAGTGTGTTGTTTGTGTGTGTTTCACAACTTGGACTGGCTGATTAACAGTGTGTTGTTTGTGTGTGTTTCACAACTTGGACTGGCTGATTAACAGTGTGTTGTTTGTATGTGTTTCACAACTTGGACTGGCTGATTAACAGTGTGTTGTTTGTATGTGTTTCACAACTTGGACTGGCTGATTAACAGTGTGTTGTTTGTATGTGTTTCACAACTTGGACTGGCTGATTAACAGTGTGTTGTTTGTGTGTGTTTCACAACTTGGACTGGCTGATTAACAGTGTGTTGTTTGTGTGTGTTTCACAACTTGGACTGGCTGATTAACAGTGCGTTGTTTGCGTGTGTTTCACAACTTGGACTGGCTGATTAACAGTGTGTTGTTTGTGTGTGTTTCACAACTTGGACTGGCTGATTAACAGTGTGTTGTTTGTGTTTTTTTCACAACTTGGACTGACTGATTAACAGTGTGTTGTTTATGTGTGTTTCACAACTTGGACTGACTGATTAACAGTGTGTTGTTTATGTGTGTTTCACAACTTGGACTGACTGATTAACAGTGTGTTGTTTATGTTTTTTTCACAACTTGGACTGACTGATTAACAGTGTGTTGTTTGTGTGTGTTTCACAACTTGGACTGACTGATTAACAGTGTGTTGTTTGTGTGTGTTTCACAACTTGGACTGGCTGATTAACAGTGTGTTGTTTATGTTTTTTTCACAACTTGGACTGACTGATTAACAGTGTGTTGTTTGTGTGTGTTTCACAACTTGGACTGACTGATTAACAGTGTGTTGTTTATGTTTTTTTCACAACTTGGACTGACTGATTAACAGTGTGTTGTTTGTGTGTGTTTCACAACTTGGACTGACTGATTAACAGTGTGTTGTTTGTGTGTGTTTCACAACTTGGACTGACTGATTAACAGTGTGTTATTTGTGTGTGTTTCACAACTTGGACTGACTGATTAACAGTGTGTTGTTTTTCACAACTTGGACTGACTGATTAACAGTGTGTTGTTTGTGTTTTTTTCACAACTTGGACTGACTGATTAACAGTGTGTTGTTTATGTGTGTTTCACAACTTGGACTGACTGATTAACAGTGTGTTGTTTATGTGTGTTTCACAACTTGGACTGATAATTGTGTGTTGTTTGTGCTGTTTGTGTGTGTTTCAAAGCTTGAACTCATTAACAGTGTATTTATGTGTTTCACAACTTGAACTGACTGATCAACAGTGTGTTGTTTGTGTGTGTTTCACAGAGTTAATGGAAATACAGCATTCATCCAAGCATTACACAACAGTTACTCACCAGCTGGGGGATTTTCAAGATATTCCTTAATCTGGTCTTTGTCTGGAGTCACTTGTGGGAACACATTATCGGCACCCAGCGTGGACAGCTGTTGCTTCTGCATCATTAGGTATGCAGACAAGTCTGTGCCAGGTATACGTCGCATTGACCCTACAATTACAACAACCATCACTCCGTTAAGAGTCCCAGTTCCACATTGAAACTTAGTCTAATCATGCAATTTCATATTGTATTGTATTGTATTGTATTGTATTGTATTTATTAACATGCCATGGTATTCATACATGCTTACAGCTAGAATATGGAACAAGTCAAAAAACTTAATACTATTATAAAATCTTAATTTATAGTCACAGTCTAGATGAAATATATACAGACGAGATTTACAATATAGTCTACTAGTACAACACAAAATTTTAGTATCAATTTCATAAAGTGTTATTGAATGTCATGAATTCACCTACAGAATAGAAGGCGTGAGAAATTAGGTACTTCTTTAATTTGGCCCTAAATAATTTTATGTTTTGAGTTTCATTTTTTATATCGATAGGGAGGCTATTAAAAATTTTTACTGCCATATAACGCACTCCTTTTTGATAGCACGATAGACTTGCTGATGGAGTATGAAAGTCATTTCTTTGACATGTATTTATGCTATGAACTGTTGAATTAGTTACAAAGTTTTCACGATTACATACGAGGAAGACTATTAATGAAAGGATATACTGACAAGCCATCGGCATTATTTGTAGTTTTTTTAAAATAGTCCTACACGATTCCCTAGATTTGGCACCTACTATTATTCTAATTACTCTTTTTTGTAATAGAAATATATTGTTACTATCTGTGGAATTTCCCCAGAATATTATTCCAAAACTCATTACCGAGTGGAAGTATGCAAAGTATATTGTTTTTAGGGTATTGATATTTACTATCTTTTGCATAGATCTAATAGCAAAACAAGCTGAATTTAGTTTGGGGGTAATTTCTTTAATATGATTTTTCCAATTTAACACATTATCGATTTTTAAGCCAAGAAATTTGGTTGTTGTTGTTTCTAATAGGAATCTATTGTTAATTATTGCGTTAGAAATTTGCGACGTTGAATTTGGACAGGATTTAAATTGAATTATGTTAGTTTTGTTACAATTTAATACTAATTTATTGACTGAGAACCAGTCACATATTTTGAAGAGAATTTCCTCTGTTGAAGATTGGAATGTGTTGGAGTTATTGGCTGTAATTACTATACTTGTGTCATCTGCAAATAATATGGGATGACCTACATCTTTTATAAGGGGGGGCAAGATCATTTATAAACACTAGAAAAAGTAGGGGACCTAATATTGATCCTTGAGGAATTCCATTATTAATATTTCCCCATGTCGATGTAGATTTCATAGTTGTATTGATTTCAACTTTCTGTTTCCTATCTATGAGATATGAGTGAAACCATTGGTGTGCAACACCTTTAATTCCATAATAATCTAATTTATCTAGCAGCATTTTATGATTTATACAGTCAAATGCTTTGGATAAATCACAGAAAATCCCTCCAACTTGTAATTTTTTATTTACTGCCTCCAGAATTTTGTCAGTTAAACTAAATGTTGCATTTTCTGTGCCTTTATTTTACCTAAATCCAAATTGTTCTGGGACTAAAATGTTGTATCTTTCTAGATGATGATATAATATTTTATACATTACTTTTTCAAAGATTTTGGAGAAGACTGGTAGAAGTGATATGGGTCTGTAATTTTCTGGAGACGTTGTTTCTCCCTTTTTGAAGATAGGAATAACCACTGAATATTTTAATCTCTCGGGAAATATACCATTGAACATTGAATAGTTACATAAATAACTTAATGGCCCAGCTATAATATGTAAACTTGCTTTTAATATTTTGCTTGTTATTTCATCATACCCTGAGGAGTTTTTTGACTTTAGTTTTTTAATAATTGCAATTATTTCTTGAATATTTGGGAATTTTGTCGGAAAATATTGTGTTAAAGAATCTAAACTGTTAGTAACATATAACTGTTGTATATAATGTATTGTGGTCCTTGTTCTTGTTTTTGTGAAGAAACCTGTCACATCTATGTATGTTTTTTGTGGCTAATAAAGATTGTTGTTATTATTATTATTATTATTATTATTATTATTATTATTATTATTATATGTCCATCTTCTTTGTATTTCTATATTCTATAACGAGATAAACTGAAATAAAGTGCTATGTGAAAGAACACTACATATCACCTTCATTCTCTAAGAAGTTCAAATATGTTATATAATCCCTTTATCCACTAATTCGAATTCTCTTACTCGAATTTTTCGATATCTCGAAGGATATTTCATGCTCTAGACGCAAAACATTTATCTTTAGCTCGAAGGTCAGGTGAAAATGTTTAATAATATACAACAGAATGAAGTACCATTACTTAAACAAGCGATGCAATTGAGGTGTTCTCTGGAACAAAAACTTAACTGCAAAATCTTGAATTTGAGACACAGAGCATCAAACATTTTAGATCTGGTGTAACAGAACGACATTCAAATGTTTCTAGAGGGCGCTGTGTTTGTTCAAGGGAAATAATATTTTGTCAGAATGAAGATGTGTTATTAAGGATTCGATATATGCTCCTATACTGTGAGGTGACAGAACTCGATGCTTTTTTTCTCCCCATGCAGTATACCTACATAATAGGACCCACCCAATGCAGTGAAAAGGGAAGCATTCAGGGATAAAGAAAACAAAATTGCTTATCTAACGGATGGTGTCATACAAAACATAACTATTAAAGCACATAGGGCGAAAAATCTTCCAAGTACAGAAAGTTTGCAAAAAAAAAAAAAAAACCACTGCCTGGAAGAAAAAAAAAGAAGTGCATGTAATCCCAATTATACTACAAACTACAAGACTTATCCCGAATCTCCTTTAAACATCTACATCTGACTGCAAAAATCCGCCACTCTACCGATGTGTGCAACAGTCCATCATATCCTTAGTGAAAGGAAGATAACAGGCTTCTCATCTTCAGCAAACCATTAGTGGTGATGAAACAATAGCAGCAGCAGCAATCATTCTTACCTGTAACACTCTTCTCCTCGACATATATCGCCACTTGAGTCTTGGTTTCTGAGATGGGCTTGATGCCTTCGATGGTGAGAGTAAGGTTGGGCTTGCTGCCCAGCACTATGTTCATGCTGGTCACCAGCTGTGCCTGTTGACTCCTGTGATAACGACAAAAACCACTAGTAATGGTACTAATAGTTCTTTGTTTAGTGAAAGGGTGGACTAATAAAAAACAGAAATTACATACAATTTAGATTAATGCTACACTAATATTTTTACAGCTACAGTGAAACCTCTCATTTACGGACATCGAAGGGACGTAACAATCTGTCCGCATCTGGGAGGTGTCCTTTATTGGGAGGGAGGCTCCCCAATCTAACAGTAAATTTATAATATGCATTATTTATCCCTTCGGCCTCACTAAAGGTCTTTTTCCCTCCGGCCTCCCAACTAACACACTATATGCATTTCTGGATTCGCCCATACGTGCTACATGCCCTGCCCATCTCAAACGTCTGGATTTAATGTTCCTAATTATGTCAGGTGAAGAATACAATGTGTGCAGTTCTGTGTTGTGTAACTTTCTCCATTCTCCTGTAACTTCATCCCTCTTAGTCCCAAATATTTTCCTAAGCACCTTATTCTCAAACACCCTTAACCTATGTTCCTCTCTCAAAGTGAGAGTCCAAGTTTCACAACCATAAAGAACAACCAGTAATATAACTATTTTATAAATTCTAACTTTCAGATTTTTTGACAGCAGATTGGATGATAAAAGCTTTTCAACCGAATAATAACACGCATTTCTTCCAAGGCTTATTTGGAGGATTCGTAACAAGCTGTTTTTTACGGTGATGGATTGTTAGCCCTTCGCCCAATCCTCAAGCTGGAGGACCACCCCTCATTGGCTGTCCATGACTGCTTATTCAATATATTCACAGCTACCCTCCATATCTGGAGGCCGTCTCCTCGATCCGCAACCTGAGGATGTGCCATGCTGTGGTGATAGGGACCCACAATACAATATGTAGATGGGAACATAATATTAAAATGGATTTGAGGGAGGTGGGATATGATGATAGAGAATGGATTAATCTTGCTCAGGATAGGTACCGATGGCGGGCTTGTGTGAGGGCAGCAATGAACCTCCGGGTTCCTTGAGAGCCAATAAGTAAGTAAGTAAGCATTTATCCCTTCACGCTTTAAATGAAATATATTACTGTAGTTTAATTCTAAATACAGTAAATTCTTTGCAACTTCGAACTACACTAGATAAGACCGAAAAAGGAAAATACAGTACTGTGCCATGCAATTTTATTCTAAGTCTACAGTACTGTAATTTACAGTTTTCAACTTAACCTTTACGTTCAGGTGCCATGTCTCTGGAAACAGAACAACTGATTGAAGTGAAGAGAATAATCCTATTAACCCTATCATGTGTCGAATACAATTTCACGATCACGGGAACCTTGGTCCCATCAGACAGGTTAAATTTAATGACTTTGTTTATCCACCTGCTTCCAGCTATCAAGGGGTAGCTGGCTGGGCTAGTGGTATCCTACGAGACTCTTATTGCCTTCTTTCATGTTGAGGAATTTCTGTACTAAATTTTCCATTTTTGTAACACATTAGGTTTTGAAATCCAAGTTCTGTCCGCAGTCAGGAGGTAAAGCAAGCTTTAGGACTGTGAAACAGCTGTCCGTGTCTGTGTCTGAGAGTGTACGTAAACGAGAGTTAAATTTATCATTATTTCTATATTATTTCAGTTGGGACATAAAAATCTGTCCGTATATGAGGAGTGTCCGTATCTTGGGGGTGTTCGTAAGGAGAGGTTTCACTGTATATGTGTCCACTATAGAATATTTGTGAGATATTATGAAAGGTAGTAAAAAATATGTTTTAGTACTTATACACGTAAACAATTTAATTCTGAACGGTACTCTCTTATTACGTGTCCACCTGCCATGTTGTCATATAGAGTAAAACCCCGTTTTTAAGGAATAATCTGTTGAAGTGTCAGTCAAATTACCATTAGAATAATGTAATGAATTCTCGCTTTTAAGAAAACCGTGTTTAAGGAAAATCTTGCTAGGAATACCTTTCAACAGGATTTTGTGATAATGAAGCGTGAAATATCGACTAACTTTCAATAATCAACATATTCGGTAGTGCATCTGAATCAACAGTAATGTGGCGCCATGTGGCAGCATTGTTTATGGTCTTGCTTTGTGTTGCTTTCACAGTGTAATGCTTTCCTTGGTTTGTTGTCGTGAGTTGTGAGGATCCTGTTTCCCAGTTTTTTTGTTAGTTTATGCTGTTTATGCATCAATATAATGGCAAATAAACGGAAGAATTTAACTATTGAACAGAAAGTGAAAATAATAAGGGATGTCGAGTTAATCTTTAAATAACATTACCACATATGGCAAAAAAGCAAGGTTTGCCAACTACTTCATTATGAGGATTAATGAAGAAGAAAGAAGAAATTTTCAATGCCGAGTTTCAGTATGGTTCAGGTTCAACCAAACAGAAAAACATTCGTGCTCTCATCATTTGAAGCATTAGAAAATATATAATAAAAAATGTACTGTAAATAATAACTGAAAGTCTAATTAAATGATTATGTTGTTGTTGTTTTCTAATGCCAGGCGTTTGACAATAAAGTCATTTGACCTCTTGCACTCCAATACTTTTCAAAGATATTATCATGACTAGCCACTGAAGCACAGATTTTGAGGTGTTCCGAATCCATTTCTTGGTTTGAGTTGCACAATGGGCAGTTAGGGGACTGATATATTCCAATTCTACGCAGGTGTTTGGCCAAACAATCATGGCCCGTTGCCAATCTAAATGCAGCTACAGACGATTTTCGTGGTAAATCGGGAATTAACTGTGGATTTTGATGCAGAGAGTTCCATTTTTTCCCTTGGGATTGAGTTATCAAATTTTATTTCTTGAAGTCTAAGTATGTAGATTTAATAAATCTTTTCACAGAGTAATACGTAGATTTAGTAACAGGTCTGTAAGTAGCAGTGCTGCCCTTCTTTGCTAAAGTATCCGCATTCTCGTTTCCCAGGATTCCACAATGGGATGGTATCCATTGGAATACAATTCTTTTATTGAGTGATAATAATTGAGAGAGCATTTTAGTTATTTTTGCTGTTTGAGATGAAGGTGTGTGTTTAGAGACGATTGATAGAATAGCTGCTTTGGAGTCTGACAATATAACTGCATTCCTAAATTTATTGATGTGGCATAGAAGATTCCTGAGACATTCATTTATTGCAATGATTTCACCATCAAAACTTGTTCCATATCCAAGAGATCTATAAAGTGAGAAGAGACAGCACGTAACACCTGCACAGGTACCTTGTTCTCTGGAGATCAAGGATCCGTCTGTGTATAAATGAAGCCAGTTTTGTGGAGGGTACCTAATATTAATTGTCTCTAAAGACAATTGTTTCAGCATTTCAGTGTTTACTTCTGATTTCAGTATTTCATCTGTTAAATTTAGATTATATTCTATATTTAAGAGAGTTAAAGGGTTTGGTATATAACAGACCTTAGTACTACAGAGTTATACATATAAAACTCTTGATTTTCTTTATCTATTCATTTGAACAGGAATACATCGAAATGTTTCATTTACCTTTTACACGGAAGTTCTTGGAGTTGTATAGGTTGATGCAGTAGCGGCCAGTGATCGAAATCCTCGGTGAGGCCAGATGCAAATAGTTGAAGTGCCTCCAATAGGAAATGTTTATTCACGATATTAATTATTACTGTTATTATATATTAATATCATTATTACTCTATTATTAATATTATTATTATTATTTTTATTAATATTATTATCATTAATGAAAAATAATGTCACTCACCAAATAAATTGTTATGCTGTGAATTTCAGTGATTGAGTGTGATGAAGCAACCCATATTATGTGTTGAAATTCTCTTTTCTTTCTTTTCTTTTTATTTATTTTTTTCCTTTGACAGCAACAAACAAGACCAACAGAAAAGTTTATTTTGCACCACATTACCACTTAACCATTTATGTTGCCCATACCACAATGCAATAGGAATTCGCGTTTTAAGATTATCTGTCAGAAAAATTGTCAACGCTCGGTAGGCTATCACTATTTAAAACTTCCTTCCTTTCAATATTATTTCTTCTCGAAAACGGACACTCTAACAATGAATCAACTACATCATAATTTCTCGCATTTGTTTCTGTTTATATTTTCTCGAAACACAAAACAACATTGGCCCAGACTCACTCACTACTGTACTACGAAGTACAATAGTACAACACCCTCACTTAAGTCATAAACTGAGACATAAGGGGAGAGAACAGTGTGGGTCTCTGTCTGCCAAAGAGCTGGAATTTTTATGTTATTTATGGCCTATCTAGAAAGACAAATCACCACTGCTATTCTCACCCTATTCTACCCTTGAGACTGGTCCATGGATGGGAGGAGTGAAAGCTGACCAGGCCACGAGGCCAGACGAATTGTGTCTCAGCTACAACTTTTCAAGCGCAACCTCAAAGCCCGCAAAAACATACGAAACGCAGGAGCCAGACCTGGCACGAGCGATCCTGGCCTCAGGAACAAATTTTACTGCAAAACAGGTCTATATACATCACAAAGTTTTCAAATGCTTTTACAGCGATATATGCTTCATTCAAATAACTAATACATTATATAAAAACACAAAATTTGATTTCAGTTAAGCCAAGTGACTGAGGCCCGGCCTCACTTGCCTCAGTCAATCAGCCGCCACTGGGTTGATGTTTGTTCACGAGCTGCTTGAGCCAGATAAGGCTAAAAGAGTGGAATACTATCACTGTTCAAAATTCTGGCATGGCAAATGGAACACCCTGTATATATGAACAGGCATTCACATGGATAATAATCTCAACTGGGACATGCAAATCACAGAAACCTGCAGAAAAGTATATTCTATTATTCATGTGCTAAAAAGGATAAATGTTCATCTTCCCTCTTGCTTAAAAAAGTCCCTTGTGCAGACCCTTGTATTTCCCCATTTTGACTATGCTGACATTTTACTGACTGACCTTTCCAGCGACAACAAAATGAAACTTCAACGTGCTCATAATTTGTGTGTACGTTTTGTAAGCAATGTTCGTAAATATGATCATATTACCCCATCCCTGGAAGCAATAGGTTGGCTTAAACTAGATAAGAAAAGAAATTTACATTCACTTCTCTTTCTCTTCGAAATCTTGAACTCTTCTATTCCTTCGTACCTGTCGTCTCGCTTCACTTACCTTTCTTCCCACCACAATCTGAACACACGCTCTCGCCATGAAACAATACTAACAATACCATCCCATCGCACCTCCTCATACTCATCCTCTTTCACAATAGCCCTGCCAAGACTCTGGAATTCGTTACCTGCTAGCATCAGGGACTGTCGAAATAAAATTCAATTCAAACGCAAACTTACTAGGCACTTGGTCAGTAATTGAGACTCGTTCAGACATGGTTTCTTGTAAATAGTTCTTTTAATCTACCACAAAATATCTCAATATCCGGTAATTTCATCACTATAGAATTTTGTTATTGTAGGTTTAATTTGTAATTTTGTAAATACAAAAATATTCTTTGTTCTTAACTTCTATGATAAAATGTCTAGCTTTCATTAATCAGGTATTCTTGTCGTACTTTAATTTTTATTGTAATTGTAATTGTAATTGTAAATTTAATATTAATTGTAATCTTATTGTTCATGTTATAGTTGTAATCCCCTGGTAGAGGGGCAGAGAAGGCCTGACGGCCTTATCTCTACCAGGTTAAATAAATAAATCTAATCTAAAATCTAATCTAATATGAACCTTACCAACAAGTTCACGTCCCTACCAAAGATGCCATACATTGCATTCCTTCGTCTAAAAAAATCTAATGCACTCGGCTGGCTATAAGCTTGCAATACTTCATTCCAGAAGCTATCAAAGTAATCAGCAGATGACACAGCACAATCTGATGTTCTAATTATAACAGGAAAAGTATTAACCTGACTTCTTCCTCCTTCTTGTTGAATGTGATAGTCACCAGACCCTGGGCATTGTCTGATGAAGGCATGCAGCTGTATCCAATAGCTTTGAACCTACATAACGGATTCTGCTGAGTCAATTCGACTGGAGGAGCCGTCTGTGAGTAGTAAGCTGGAAAGAGAAATGATGCTGTTAGTCGGCAGTTCGAAGGCCAGTTGAAAGAACCTCAATAAGTGAGACCAATAAGGCAACAAGGTGACACTCATGAGGCAACTAAGCCAGGAGATAATGGGGTAGGGTGGCCAGTTCCTTTCCCCTGCCATTCCAGACATTTTAAAATAAAATCAAGTTTGAATCCCTTCTCGTTTTTTACATACAGTAATATTAAGCTACAAAAATTGAATTGTAATTTTATTTTATTTTGGATATAAGAGTTTCATATATTTATTTCTTAATTCAATGAGGTAAAATTTACAAGAGAATTTAACCCTTTTGTTGGTCATGTGGTTCTCTCTAAGAAAATTGGTTTAATAATTAATTAATTTTTTATGAAGAATTATAATATCAGTCATTGGATCAATAGATTTGTCTGATTTTTTTCTCAGATAAAACAAGGAAAGAAGTGGCATTTAAAATACCATAAAACACAGCTGCTCATGTTAAAAATGTAACCAGCAAAATACGTGAAAATATTTATAATTTATGTATCCTGTGTATATATTTTTAATATTAGTTCGAATTTTTGGAACTTAGAATAGTGCTTGGATGTTTTTAGCGACTTTCTGCCTGCTTATTTTTAACATTTTAAGTGTCTACGCATCCGAGCTTTGGTTATAACCAGGGAAAGGATTTATATGTAAATACATATTTACTTATAAAGCTAATATAATTTATATTTTGCATTATCTTTATGTTTCACAATGTGTAGGGTTGAAAAATCCTACTTTTATTTTCCATATTTTTCCATATTTTAGAGTTTAGTACATATTTTCGTTAATTTCCATATATTTTCCATATTTCATATAAAACAGTCCATATTATATTAGGTTTAACAATAAAACAAAACAAAATTCCATTAACTTTTAAAAATACATTTCAACAATAGAGATTTAAACACATGTTCAGTAATCCCTTTAACATCAGAGTTATTTGAAAATTAGCAGTCCTATCAACAATGGGAAAGTAAGTTACAAAACTGTATTAATTTAATTTAAAATTTTTAACAGACTTCAGTTGTGCAGCTCAACAGTTAAATGCCAGTCAGAGTACACATAGGTTCAGTTTTGTAAATCATACTATAAAGACGGTAAATATGCCAAAAGTACGTCATTCAGTCAATTTAAAATCAAAACTAACAAGTTACATTTCAGAATTTAAAGAAGATGGTTTATCAACTGACAATAAAATATTATTTTGTAATTTGTGTCAGTGTGCAGTATCATCTACACAAAAGTTCCTGGTGCAACAACACATTACAACTAGTAAACATCAGGCCAACAAACAACTAAATTCCAAGCAGAGACAATTGTTTTTAACACAACCAACAACATCGAATGTAAGATCTGAGTTTAACATCGACCTGTGCCGTTCTCTCATCTCTGCTGATATTCCTCTCTACAAACTAAAGAATAAGGTCTTCAGGGAATTCCTTGAAAAATATACTCAACATACAATCCCGGATGAGTCAACACTTAGGAAGACGTATGCTCCATCCATCTACGATGAGACAATACAGAAGATAAGAGATGAAATTAAAGATAGTTCAATTTGGGTTTCCATTGATGAGACTCCCGACAAAGAAGGTAGACTTGTTGGTAATGTAGTTATCGGTTTGTTAAGTGAACAATATTCTGAACGAATTCTTTTACATTGTGATGTTCTAGAAAAGTGCAATAACAAAACTATAGTTAAACTGTTCAACGAAGCTATGGGTATCCTGTGGCCAAAGGGTATTATGTACGATAATGTGTTATTCTTTATTAGCGATGCTGCCCCTTATATGGTCAAAGCTGGACAAGCATTATCTGTTGTATATCCTAAATTGACTCATTTTACTTGTGTGGCGCATGCATTTCATCGTGTGGCAGAAGTGGTCAGAGACAATTTCCCTAAAGTAGATTTGTTGATTTCATCAGTGAAAAAAGTATTTCTCAAAGCTCCCAGTAGAGTTAACGTGTTGAAAGAAATGTACCCTGAAATTCCATTGCCACCAAAGCCAATTTTAACTAGATGGGGTACATGGCTAGAAGCAGTTGAATATTATGCCGAACATATAGACTCTATTAACAATGTTCTCCTTGCATTGGACTCTGAAGATGCAGTCTCAATTGATACTGCGAAAACAGTTACCTGTGACATAAGTGTGAAGAATGACTTAGCTCACATTCAGCATACATTTTCATGCATCATAAAAACGCTCAAAAGTCTCCAAAATAGGCACCTTTCACTATCTGAAAGTTTTGAAATTATAAATAGTACTGTGGAACAACTGAATCGTGGTAGAGGTAAAGTTGCAGATGCAGTAAGAGCTAAGGTGGACACTGTACTTTCAAAAAACCCTGGATATGAAGAACTACAAAAGGTTGTTGCTGTGATGAGTGGTGAATCAACAGTGAAGATTAACTTGGACTTATCCCCAGCAGACATTGTGAAATTGAATTATGTACCAGTTACTTCTTGTGACGTCGAACGCTCTTTTAGTCAGTATAAATCTATCCTCAGAGACAATAGAAGAAGATTCACTTTTCAGCACTTGAAAGAAATGTTTGTAACCTATTGTTATGGTAACAGACAATAAAAATTGTGTTTTGTTGAAACTACATTGGAAGATAAGGTACGTCCATTATATTTTTTGTTTAGTTTGATTAAAATGTACCAATATTTAACGTACATAGTCATTTTTTTATAATTTTAAGTCCATATTTAATTCCATATTTTGGTAAAAATCCATATTTAATTCCATATTTTGGTAAAAATAACTACATATATATTTACATATTTCATATATTTTTAGTCCATATAAATCCGTTCCCTGGTTATAACATAGAGGGAATTGTACTCAGTGGAAATGTGCCCCACAAACTCGTCCAATAAAACGTAACAGAATGTGACGGGAATCAAATCTCAGATTGCCTCATGAGTAGACTCAGAAAAATGACTGAATTATGACTATGTCTACGAAATGTCAGTAATTCTAAACAAAGTAACTTAAAAATTAATATCTGACAATGATCACATGAAATAATTTAAAATTACCACATACTTAAGTGCAGTTTTGCCCACATTGTACAGCATTTGTCCTCTTTATAGAGATATTACCTTTCCCTATCCCCCACAAAGCTTGTAGCAGGTTCCACCGTGCCAAGGTGGAATCTCGCTCGTCTCCATATACATTGCAGTTGAAAACAGCATTATACAACGCCTCCAGGGGATTGGGCTGAACTTGCTGCTGAGGTTGTGCAAATGCTGTCAACATGAACATTGAAAATGAAAATTATTACTGTCAGCATACCTTTTAAAGAACCAGAATTTGTAAACTATAATATACAGCAGCCCACATTTTGCTGTTTGTATACAGTAGTGGCAAAAAAACCGGACCGACCCTTGTAGCTGATTTCAGAGTCACAGATTCAAATTTTGCTAGTCACAAAACACAAATTTATTGCAATTGTTAGATTCTTACCGTCTTTTTTCCTTTAGTGCCTCAATCTTACAGACGAAAAATCTTTGAGAGTTTTATTTTCACCTGGCATCAATATTACATTTCTACTTCTATTCAGCAAAGATAACTGCGTATTTTTACATTAAATAGCGGCAAAGCCATCAGCTTTACAAGGAAAAGAAATAAAATAGTCGCATCGTATACGGTAGGGGGTGAAACCATTCCGGAAGTTAACAAATGTAAATACCTCGGAATAACATTTAGCAGCGATCTCGGCTGGGGGGAACACGTTACAGACACAGCGGGAAAAGCATGGAGAGCGTTACACTTTGTGATGAGGGTACTAAGAAAAGGCTCTGATAAATCCAAAGAGATTGCATATAAATCACTAGTACGTCCAGTAATGGAATATGGTGCTGCATGTTGGGATCCTTACAGATTAGAACATATTAAGACACTGGAAAAGATTCAAAAATGGGCTCTCAAGTGTTGTCGGAAAAATTCCCCATTAAAATGGGACACACTCAAAGACAGGAGAACGCGAATTTGATTATGCACACTGTTCAAAACATACAGAGGTGAGCCTGCCTGGAGAGAAATAAAACATAGGTTGCAGCCGCCAAATTACTCTTCAAGGAACGACCACTCATGTAAATTGAGGGAAAGAAGACAGTGGACAGACACTGGAAAGTTTTCTTTTCTCAATCGTACTATCAGGGACTGGAATGCTTTACCTGCAGACTTACTAAAGGCTTTACCAACAACCATAAACGTATTTAAAAATAGGCTTAAGGACTTTACTAATAGACGGTAATTATACACAGTATGTAAAGGATGTAAATGATATTTTGTTATTGAAGTGTTGTATCAGTGAAGAATTATGTTGTGTCAGTGAAGTGTGTTGTGTAAGTGAAACGTGATCCTGTCAGTGAAGCTTTATAGTTTATAGTGGCAGTGCAAAGTATTTGAACAGTGAAATGTTTTTGAAGTGTTAGTGAAATCAGGATAGAATCAGTGAAATGTGTCGTAGTTCCAGTGCAGTGAGTGAGTTGACAGCAAAATGAGTGTAATGTGGAAAGGTACTTGTGCAGATATGAACGTATCATACTCGTGGGTTTTAGTTCGAACTTAGGTTTAAGGTACAAATTAGATTTATTTTAAATGTTATTTTAAGTGATCATGCTTAATTTAATTTACGATATTCCCTATTATTATTATTATTATTATTATTATTATTATTATTATTATTATAATAAATTATTGTTAGTATTAATTATTGGTATTATTAACTGTATTTTAATTAATAAGTTTATTATTGTCATTATTGAGTGTAATTAGTTACCACTGCCACTGGGTATATACCCTTGCAGTGTGAATAAATACACATACATACATACCTCTGGCTTCACTATCCATATTGAAATTACCACAGTTTGACACAATACACAGCACAGGATTCTTTTGTATCAGCTACAAGGGTCGGTCCGGTTTTTTTTTGCCACTACTATACATTAATCAACATTTTGGCATCAGGTACAATTTTCAATAGTCTACCTATTTTGTCATAATTTCAAGAAGTTCATGTAATACAATAGAAAGTTCAAATATTGCGAAACGACAATTCTCACAATTTTTGTTCACTTTTCCCACAAAATCATATTACCACTCTTGGTTAGTCACTCACTCTCTATCGTCCTTTAAAGAAATGATATCTCTGTCTACGAATTCTGTATCTCAGGACTTTAGATACATAAACCTCGTGAAGTTGTATGTCACTAGTAAAAACCATATTACAGCACAAACCTTTAGCATCTGACAGAACTATATTTACTTCTCCCTAGTTTCAATTGTAGCAGAAGTGTGTAAGACTTCATCATAACTGACATCATCCAGGGCACCACTACAGGGAGTGCAATAAGGGACATAATAGTTGAGTGACTCGGGTTTTTTCAAGTCAAAGAATGCCACACTGCACATGCTCCAAGCTAAAATTTTTCCGTCATATGTTAACGAGATATTCGCTTTGTTTTTATGTTTAAATATAACGTATCTATGCTGAGAAGGAATTAAAACTATAACCTCTATAATATAGATACAATGTTGCGCGCACGCACGCACACACACACACACACACACACACACACACACACACACACACACACACACACAAAGAGTAATTTAATCAACTCAAGAAATCTGGAGTGTAAGTCTATAAGGAGATCAGAGGCTCATACTGGTATGATACAGAATTAGACATTCAAGAAGAAATTCGATCTACCTTGTCCAAATGTTCCTGTAGATCCAGTGCCAAAGCCTCCAAAACCTCCTCCAAGCATTGGCGTTGTTTGGGGTTTCACACCGAAAGTTCCAAATCCACCAAACCCTACAAAAGAAATATAAGCCTTTAAAGATATAGACTAGGCTTTACCTATCATTATACAAAGCTCGGAGGAAATGTTATTACAATGAAAGAATCAAGTTCGAATTTCTGGCATAAATGTATATCTCCAGTCATCCTTGATATTGTAAACGTGACTTTTAGCATTTTTGTCAAACTCTGTACTACAGGAGGCTCTTGTTTTTATTCATTGTTTTTTAACTATTTTTATCCAAAATGTGTGCACATAAAATACCTGAATCTTTACTAAAAATACTGGTTCATTTAGATGCAGTTTTGAAAAGTGTTGAGAGTTCTGATTATTTTGGTGCAACCGTTACACAAAATGCAGGCTCACTATTGGAGTTACTGATAAAAGGTTAAATAAATCAAAGTCAGTCTTCGCTATGCTCCATCATGTATGGAAGATGAGACACATCTGTCAAAGAAAACCAAGGTTCACATTTTTAAAAGTCATGTAAAATTAGTGTTGTTATACACATGAGAAACAGAAGGAGTTGTTGATGGACAGCGCACTGAGAAGTGGGATGCAGGAAAACAAGGGAAGGACAAGGATAACAAGGGGAAAACAAAAAGAACTAGTGAAATATAATGAGAACAAGTGAAATACGAGAATAACAAGGGGAATAAATGGAGAATAAAAGAGATGCAAGGAGAATTAGGGGAGAACAAGGGGAAGAAGAAGAGAATAAAAGAACAAGGGGAATGTAGGGAGAAAAGGAGGAATACAAGAAGAATGAAGGTGAGAACAAGGGGAAGACAAGGAGAACAGGCGGAATGTAAGGAGTACAAGGGAGGACAAGGAAAACAAGTGTAATACAAGGAGAACAAGACGAATGCAAGAACAAAGTAATGTAGGGAGAGCAAGGGAATACAAGAATAACAAGGGAAATAGAAGGAGAACATGGGGAAGACATGGAGAACAAGAGGAAGACGAGGAAAATAAAGTGAGTACAAAGAGACCAAGGGAAATACAGGGAGAATGAAACAAATGCAATTAGAAGAAGAAGAATGTAAGGACAGCAAGGGGAATACAAGAATAACAAGGAGAATAAGGGGGAGACAAGAAAAGCAGTGGGAATGCAAGGGGAACAAGGAGAACAAGGGGAAGAAAAGAAAAGCAGTGAGAATGCAAGGGGAACAAGGAGAACAAGGGGAAGAAAAGAAAAGCAGTGAGAATGCAAGGGGAACAAGGAGAACAAGGGGAAGACAAGAAAAGCAGTGAGAATGCAAGGGGAACAAGGAGAACAAGGGGAAGACAAGAAAAGCAGTGAGAATGCAAGGGGAACAAGGAGAACAAGGGGAAGACAAGAAAAGCAGTGGGAATGCAAGGGGAACAAGGAGAACAAGGGGAAGACAAGAAAAGCAATGAGAATGCAACAGGAACAAGGAGAACAAGGGGAATACAAGGAGAACAAGGGGAATACAAGGAGAACAAGGGTAGACATGGAGAACAAGGTAAATACAAGGAGATCAAGGAAAATACAAGGAGATCAAGGAAAATACGAGGAGAATGTAAGGAGAGCAAGGGGAATACAAGAATAGCAAGGGAAATACACGGAGAACAAGGGGGATGTAAGAAGAACAAGGTGAAAACAAGGGGAATACAAGGAGAACAAGGGGTAGACATGGAGAACAAGAGGAAGACAAGGAAAAAAGGAAAATACAGGGAGATCAAGGAAAATACAAGGAGAATATAAGGAGAGCAAGGGGAATACAAGAATAACAAGGGAAATACACGGAGAACAAGGGGGATGTAAGAAGAACAAAACTAAAACAAGGGGAAGACAAGAAAAGCAACAGAAATAGAAGGAGAACAAGGGGTAATCATGGAGAACAAGAGGAAGACAAGATGAATAGAAGGAGGTCAAGGAAAATACAAGGAGAGCAAGGTGAATGCAGGGAGAGCAAGGGGAATGCAAGAATAACAAGGGGAATGTAAGAAGAACAAGGCGAAAACAAGGGGAAGACAGGAAATGCAATGGGTATAGAAGAACAAGGAGTAGTTGCATTTTTATGTGACAGTCAATTTCCAAGTTACCCCACCACACCTAGTGAGGAGAATGACGTTCAGTAGTTCTAGCCATTACTAATTTTAAAATCCTATGCGTTTATAAAAATCTGTCTTCTATCCTTACCCAAATTTGATGTTGTGGTTTGGGGCTGTCCAAACAAGGGCCTTGTGGCTGACACAGGAGCTAGCTGGAATGAACTCTGAGTAGTGGTGGGTACGGTACCAGTAGCACCAAATCCACCAAATCCTCCAAACGGATTGGCAGTAGTTGTAGTTGTGGTTGTTGACGGGTTGGTGCCAAAGCCAGTTCCGAAAGTACCAAAGCCACCCGATGTACCACCTGGAGCAATTGACGAACTGAGGCCTCCAAAGCCGAAACCCGAACTAGTAGTGGAAGTGGTACCTCCTAGACTGAAGCTGGGTGCAGTCGATGCTGCACCGCCGAAGGAGAAGCCAGTGTTACCGAATCCAGCTGAAACAGAGAAATAAGTCAGCACAATAAACATATAAATGACATGACTTTTAACTTGGTAATGACATAAATCAGATCTTCATCTACCCTCTGTTAGTCTAAGCTGTTTTAAAAAAGGAGTTCGCTATTCATGTATAACAGTCTTCAATGCACTGCCTAATTATCTTAAAGATTCGAAGAACCACGAGAAAAGGTTCAGAAAAGAATTAACCAAATTTCTACATACTCATACCTTCTACACAATGGATGAATTGTTTATGCTTGTGAATTGAATTATTCTACTTAAATGACATGTACAATTTTATATAGCTGAACTAAAATATGTTTTATATTGACTTAATCTGTTTACTATGCATTGTATATTTTTGTTTAGCATAACTGATGAATTGTATGTACTGTAAATTGAATAGTATACTGTATAGGTCAACTGATGAATTGTTTAACCTTATAAATTGAATTAATCTACTTCATATGAATTGTACAATTTTGTATAGCTTAACGAAAATAAGTTTGTAAATTGAACTAATTTGATTGTATATGTTTTGTATAGTTTGGCTGATGAATTGTATATGCTTTTAAAATGAATACTAGTCTGTGTAGCTCTACTGAGGAATTGTATATAGGTCTACTGTAAATTAAATGGTAGTCTGTATAGCTCAATTGATGAATTGTATATGCTGTAAATTGTATAGTAGTCTGTATAGCTCAACTGATGAACTGTTTATGATTATAAATTGAATTAATCTACTTGATATTAATTGCACAAATTTGTATAGCTTAATGAAAGTATGCTACTTTGTATTGTATATACAGTATTTGTATAGTTTTTGCCGATGAACTGTATATGCTTTAAATTGAATAGTAATCTAATAGCTCTATTGATAAATTGTTTGTGTTTGTAATTTGAAGTAGTTTGCATGATATGTATTATCAATTTCTGTATATCACAACTGGTTGAATTGTTTATGCCTTAAATTTAATTAACTTACTAGTTTTGTATTATACATATAGCTCAATTGATCGTTTGCGTTTGTAAATTTAATAATCTGATTGGCTATTTATTGTATACTTTTAGTAGAGCCATCGATGTAGCTCAGTCGGCAGACTCGCTGGGCTGCTGATCCGGAGCTGCGTTCAGGCTTGGGTTGGATCCCCCTTTGGTCTTTGGTTTCTTCCGAGGTTTTCCACAGCTGTGGTACTGAAGCCGGATGGTCTATGGCGAGTCCTTGGCATCAACCCCTTTGATTTGATTACCTGGTTGGGTTTTTCCGAGGTTTTCACAAACCAAAAGGCAAATGCCGGGTAATATTTTGGCGAATCCTCGGACCTCACCTCATCTCACTACATCTCGCCAAAATATTGTAAAAAATTGCACAAAACTGTAAAAATTGTAGAAAATTACTAAATTGTAAAACTATAAAAATTTGTAAAAATTGTAATTGTAATATTGTAAAATTTTGACTTGTTCCACATCTTAAAGCTTCATTGCTCATGTAAGATTTATGGAATAAAATAAATGAATGAATGAATATGTCTGCCGAGTCAGCTCTGTGGTAGCGCGTCTGCCTCCAGACTACCCAGCCCGGGTTCGATTCCCAGCAGGGTCAGAAATTTTCATGTAAAATTCTGCACAAGGGTAGGTCCTTCACTGCAAACCCAGCATTCTCCAATCTTGCCTTTTTTCTGCCTCTGCATATGATCCATATGTCTTAATGCTGTCTATCATCTGATATCTTCTTCTGCCCCGAAATTTTCTCCCATTCACCATTCCTTCCTGTGCATCCTTCAGTAGATAGTTTCTTCTTAGCCAGTAACCAAGCCAATTCCTTTTTTTTCTTCCTGATCATCTTCAGAATTATACTTTCTTCACCCACTCTTTCTAGCACGGATTCATTTCTTATTCTGTCAGTTTATTTTACAAGCTCCATGCATCTCCATATCCACATTTCAAATGCTTCCAGTCGTTTCTATTCACTTCGTCGTAATGTCCATGTTTCTGCCCCCATACAATGCCACACTCCTCACAAAGCACTTCACTAGTCTCTTCCTCAGTTATTTTTCCAGAGGTTCGCAGAAGAAGCTTCCTTTGCAATTGCCTTTGGTGATAGCGAAATTTTATTTGGTGATATGAGGTCCAGGATTTGCCACAGATTACCTGATATTCGCTGTGTTATCACACATTCTTCAAGTGACAACGTCACATTAGAAGTGGATTTTAAATCATTGGCTTCCTATATTCAGAAACCACAATGTTATCATTAAACAGCATGTGTACAAGGATTTAGGTTTAGAAGAATTTCAGTTATTTAAGGAAGCACCATATAAACTAAATTTCCTAAGATTTTTGTGCTCATTTCTGGTCAAAGAGAAAGAAATTTTTCTGCTACTATTTTGTGGTAATACAAATTTTCAGGCATCTGATCTTTGCTTATTAATATATACATTATAACTTGTATTTTTCTTTCCGTATGGATCAAACTAAACATATCGCATGATGTAGCTCCTGATGAAGTTGCCTAAATTAAATTTAGCCCCTGAACGATATTAAGTTGGCCAATCCTGGTCTATACTGTGGCTTCCCAAAATAATATATTCGTCATATCTCTGGTAATACTTCATGTTGCAAATTATTGTGAAAAAGGATACATTTAGTTCTACTGCAGCTACTGACACAGCAGGAAGATGAACCACAGAAAGGAAATATGTCTCACCACAGGAAGAGTAGGCCTACCTCATCTCAGTCTTCCTGTTACAAACGGATACTTTGGGCTCAATTCTGCATTCAGTCACTCTGTCATCAGGTGTGGACATATTTCAAGTAAGTAATGAAAATATACGACGTAGATTTAAAGAAAAAATGGTATAGTTATTTCAAATTTCTCTCATACACATTTCCTCTTTAAATGAATTATTATTATTCAACATATTATTATTATTATTCTTATTAATGAATGTTATTAATGATTTCTTAGTTTATATACTGATTCAAAAGTGACAACGTTTTTTAGTTCGTGTTAGCATTCAGCTTATTGTATTGTTTTTGTTTTTTGAAAGAATTTTACATAAGGGCGCAAATAGCCATAGTAGCTGGCGCGCCCTTTTTAAACCCCATTAACTAACTATACTGATTAAACATTAGATATTCATGTCTCAAAAACAATAAAAGTACAGTATTTATTCCTTTTAAAATAATTTCTATAATAGAATTAATTTTATGAACTACAATATTTTGAAGGACCATATTCATAGACATTCTTAGCGCGGGCTTCCAGTGGATGATCAGCGAACTAATGTTTTTCGTATTCATAAACCAGTGTTAGCGATATATATGATATGATATGAATCCTGTACAAGTAATCACTCGATAGCCGGGGCTAGTTTAGCACGCTCATAGCATAGGCTAGCGAAATGTCTATGAATAGCGCTCTAATAGTTCTACATTTATTATGCACTAAATTATATTCAAAACATCGTTCAGAGAGAGCGACAGTAAAGATCTAAGCCAGGGCTGGGCACTGTGAGCGAATCAAAACTTTAAACAGGGATGCTTAATATTCATCTCTCATGGCATCAACACTGCATGGTGTTCGGCGGGGAAGAAACGGGTTGAAGAAAAGTCATATGGCTCCCCGTGAGAGAGTAGAATTCGCTCTTGGTGTCCAGCCCTGATCTAAGCCTACTCCAAGAGATTATTTTATAATTTCTTTGAAGTTTTAAAATGGTATCTGTATTTCTTATTTTTCAGTTATGGTACTTATCACCATTATTTTGAGAGTTCGCTTAAAATAACAATTTATTTACAATTGTTCATAAATTTTTATATGATATTACCGGTACTGAAGTACGTAATTTCGTCTACCCTTGAATTACGACTACTTCAGAAAAAAGTATTGCAATTACGAAAATCCAATTTTCGCAGTCGTTAAACACATAATAATATAGAATATTTCTGTCGTCGATTTGCAAAAGGGGACACGTTCAAAATAAAGTTTTGGGAAGTCGCAAAAAAAAAAAAAAAAAAACCACAACAGACTTGAAAAATTAAAATTTCATGGATCCTGAATGTAATGTACACATAGCATTCTAATTAGAAAAATATATATGAACATTTCAATTTGTTAACTTAATTATAGTTTTTGTGATTTTCCAACACTTCGTTATTTTGGACATGTCCCTTTTTGAAATCGACGACAGATTTATGCACTAACATAATATAGCTCCTAAACTATCAAATAGTCTAAACAGAAGAGAAGCTTTTGGTTGACCGAATAAACAACTGATTCAGACCATAACAGGCCATGATTTCTAAAATGGGAGATGACGATTAAAAGACGAAATCGCTACAGGATATGCGCCAGTGATTGCGTGCGTATGTTCACGTGATGGAATCATGACGTCACAGTAACTCAAAACATTAACTTACGAAATTTGTTCAAATATGACAAATTGATCTTTTTTTTAACTAATTAGTTTACATTCAGATATTAACCCATAATTAAATAGAAATTCTGCCCACAAAATATACGCAAGAACAATATAAAAACCAATTTCTGATAACACGAACCAATGCTTAAACTCATATTTCTTATATATCTATAAGGGGCCTTGGACACAACAATCGAAAGCTATGAAACATAGCCTACAGACAATGTTTCTGTGTTTGTATGAAGTAATATAGGAAGCTAAATTAACCGATTTGTATAATTAATTATTATTTCATCATTGGAAAGTGTAGTTTCTCTGGATGGATATAATGCTATAATGTTATTACAGTAACTTGTGAGTGAATTGAGGACAGGTAAGATTAAAATAGCTTCTTATGCACAGAAAACTTGATAGGTTATTCTGTATATTCATTTCCTGTATTTCTTAAAATAATGTTTATGAACATATTCATTTTTATCTCAGAGAATTAACAAACAACGAGAGTGTATTGATTTAGTATGCAGTAATAGTACGTTAGCTTAGCAATCCATTATTTTATCATTCAAATTTTAACTATGCTCAATTGAATCGTGTTAAAATACATAAAATATATATGCAATAAATGCAATGCAAAAAAATTGGGTAATGAGCCAAGCAGATTATGTTGCGCTGTTGTAAAAGCTGTTCCTCCTGAGATTCAAGACCTCCCGCAACAAATTAAAAACTTTCTAATTCGAGTACATCCGTTATCAACACACTTTTTCATAATATAATATAATATAATATAATATAATATAATATAATATAATATAATATAATATAATAATAAATCTGGAGCCAAAATTGTTGTGTTAATTTTCGCTTTTCCAAAAATAATTGGTAATAACCAGGGAACGGATTTATATGGACTAAAAATATATGAAATATGTAAATATATATGTAGTTATTTTTACCAAAATATGGAATTAAATATGGATTTTTACCAAAATATGGAATTAAATATGGACTTAAAATTATAAAAAAATGACTATGTACGTTAAATATTGGTACATTTTAATCAAACTAAACAAAAAATATAATGGACGTACCTTATCTTCCAATGTAGTTTCAACAAAACACAATTTTTATTGTCTGTTACCATAACAATAGGTTACAAACATTTCTTTCAAGTGCTGAAAAGTGAATCTTCTTCTATTGTCTCTGAGGATAGATTTATACTGACTAAAAGAGCGTTCGACGTCACAAGAAGTAACTGGTACATAATTCAATTTCACAATGTCTGCTGGGGATAAGTCCAAGTTAATCTTCACTGTTGATTCGCCACTCATCACAGCAACAACCTTTTGTAGTTCTTCATATCCAGGGTTTTTTGAAAGTACAGTGTCCACCTTAGCTCTTACTGCATCTGCAACTTTACATCTACCACGATTCAGTTGTTCCACAGTACTATTTATAATTTCAAAACTTTCAGATAGTGAAAGGTGCCTATTTTGGAGACTTTTGAGCGTTTTTATGATGCATGAAAATGTATGCTGAATGTGAGCTAAGTCATTCTTCACACTTATGTCACAGGTAACTGTTTTCGCAGTATCAATTGAGACTGCATCTTCAGAGTCCAATGCAAGGAGAACATTGTTAATAGAGTCTATATGTTCGGCATAATATTCAACTGCTTCTAGCCATGTACCCCATCTAGTTAAAATTGGCTTTGGTGGCAATGGAATTTCAGGGTACATTTCTTTCAACACGTTAACTCTACTGGGAGCTTTGAGAAATACTTTTTTCACTGATGAAATCAACAAATCTACTTTAGGGAAATTGTCTCTGACCACTTCTGCCACACGATGAAATGCATGCGCCACACAAGTAAAATGAGTCAATTTAGGATATACAACAGATAATGCTTGTCCAGCTTTGACCATATAAGGGGCAGCATCGCTAATAAAGAATAACACATTATCGTACATAATACCCTTTGGCCACAGGATACCCATAGCTTCGTTGAACAGTTTAACTATAGTTTTGTTATTGCACTTTTCTAGAACATCACAATGTAAAAGAATTCGTTCAGAATATTGTTCACTTAACAAACCGATAACTACATTACCAACAAGTCTACCTTCTTTGTCGGGAGTCTCATCAATGGAAACCCAAATTGAACTATCTTTAATTTCATCTCTTATCTTCTGTATTGTCTCATCGTAGATGGATGGAGCATACGTCTTCCTAAGTGTTGACTCATCCGGGATTGTATGTTGAGTATATTTTTCAAGGAATTCCCTGAAGACCTTATTCTTTAGTTTGTAGAGAGGAATATCAGCAGAGATGAGAGAACGGCACAGGTCGATGTTAAACTCAGATCTTACATTCGATGTTGTTGGTTGTGTTAAAAACAATTGTCTCTGCTTGGAATTTAGTTGTTTGTTGGCCTGATGTTTACTAGTTGTAATGTGTTGTTGCACCAGGAACTTTTGTGTAGATGATACTGCACACTGACACAAATTACAAAATAATATTTTATTGTCAGTTGATAAACCATCTTCTTTAAATTCTGAAATGTAACTTGTTAGTTTTGATTTTAAATTGACTGAATGACGTACTTTTGGCATATTTATCGTCTTTATAGTATGATTTACAAAACTGAACCTATGTGTACTCTGACTGGCATTTAACTGTTGAGCTGCACAACTGAAGTCTGTTAAAAATTTTAAATTAAATTAATACAGTTTTGTAACTTACTTTCCCATTGTTGATAGGACTGCTAATTTTCAAATAACTCTGATGTTAAAGGGATTACTGAACATGTGTTTAAATCTCTATTGTTGAAATGTATTTTTAAAAGTTAATGGAATTTTGTTTTGTTTTATTGTTAAACCTAATATAATATGGACTGTTTTATATGAAATATGGAAAATATATGGAAATTAACGAAAATATGTACTAAACTCTAAAATATGGAAAAATATGGAAAATAAAAGTAGGATTTTTCAACCCTACACATTGTGAAACATAAAGATAATGCAAAATATAAATTATATTAGCTTTATAAGTAAATATGTATTTACATATAAATCCTTTCCCTGGTAATAACAATTAATAACATGTTAAAGGAATTGTCATTGCACCAAATGAGTGGTCTCTGGATCAAAATGATCGCATTTTAATATTTTAAATACAATTTAAATTAAGTAACATATTAAACAATTTATCCTTCTATCAAACACGAATGTTCCCTGGATCAAATGTCCTATTTTAATTATGTAATTACTTTATATTTATTTCTAATGGGTGCAGCGGAGCGCACCGGTATGGCTATTTCTAAATAAAGAGTAAGGTTTTGTATCAACAAATTCACTACTGGAATCTGTTAGTCTATGTTGGTTTTAGGTTACACTTTGTCAAGAAGAAACTGATTATAAGACGAAAATTGAGGACGTAGCTGCAATAAGGGCCCATACTCCAAAATGCTGTTCTGTATATAGAGTTGAAATTTTTAAAAACAGTGCAGGGCATATAAAATATATTAAAATAAACAGGTTTATCAGCATTACTGTTCAACATTTCTCAACGAAACTTTGTGGGTAAAACAAAGAAACTATGGCGAATCGATTTATGCATTCTCGGAAAAAGGGCCTATGGGCCCTTATTGCAGCTACGTCCTCAATTATAAAAGCCGTTTTTGAGCAAGGAGATATATTCATATATCATTCTCATAGATGTGCAGAGAACGTGTTAACTTTCTGGAATAATCCATTACTATTGGCTTTGACAACAAATCTCTCGCCATATGTACCTATTATCGAATGAAGGGTCCAGGAAAAAACATGTTTAGTCTAATACATCAAATATTCATTATATGAGGTTTCGCCATTCTCACTGAATATTATCACGACTACTATGAAGTAGTCAATGTGTATTATCACCATTAATTCAAGAAAAATTCGTTCCGGCACCGGGAATCGAACCCGGGACCTCTCCGCTCAGCGCGCAGAGCTGAGAGGTCCCGGGTTCGATTCCCCGTGTCGGAACGAATTTTTCTCGAATTAATGGTGTTGTTTAGTCTAAATTTAGCAATTTTTATATTTTAATCGAATCTGGCAGTTAAAGCTGAGATCTTTAAGATTCCCTGATTATATAGGGGAAAAACGTGCTTGGTTCCACATTATAAGCATATTAAGGAAAGGTTTACAAAAGGGAAGAAACTGTTATTCTGCAAATCTGTGAACGCTCTCCTAAAAAAAAAAAAAAAAAAAAAAAAAAAAAAAAAAAAAAAAAATGACTGAACGTGTTTTTCCTCTGGACCCTTTAAATGTAACATTTTGAACTACGTTGAAGGATATTTTTCCTGCCTTCAATTTCGTGAAAAAGTCTTGCAGATATGTATGCATGTATATATTTACACTGCACGTGGGCAACCACCTGGTGGCAGTGGTATACACAATATAAACAATACACAATACAATTATACAATACTTACTTACTTACAAATGGCTTTTAAGGAACCCGAAGGTTCATTGCCGCCCTCACATAAGCCCGCCATCGGTTCCTATCCTGTGCAAGATTAATCCAGTCTCTATCATCACACCCCACCTCCCTCAAATCCATTTTAATATTATCCTCCCATCTACGTCTCGGCCTCCCTAAAGGTCTTTTTCTCTCCGGTCTCCCAACTAACACTCTATATGCATTTCTGGATTCGCCCATACGTGCTACATGCCCTGCCCATCTCAAACGTCTGGATTTTAAGTTCCTAATTATGTTAGGTGAAGAATACAATGCGTGCAGTTCTGTATTGTGTAACTTTCTCCATTCTCCTGTAGCTTCATCCCGCTTAGCCCCAAATATTTTCCTAAGCACCTTATTCTCAAACATCCTTAACCTATGTTCCTCTCTCAGAGTGAGAGTCTAAGTTTCACAACCATACAGAACAACCGGTAATATAACTGTTTTTTATAAATTCTAACTTTCAGATTTTTGGACAGCAGACTGGATGATAAGAGCTTCTAAACCGAATAATAACACGCATTTCCCATATTTATTCTGCGTTTAATTTCCTCCCGAGTATCATTTATATTTGTTACTGTTGCTCCAAGGTATTTGAATTTTTCCACCTCTTCGAAGGATAAATCTCCAATTTTTATATTTCCATTTCGTACAATATTGTGGTCACGAGACATAATTATATACTTCGTCTTTTCGGGATTTACTTCCAAACCAATCGCTTTACTTGCTTCAAGTAAAATTTATACAATTATACAATACACAATAGAATTATATACACATACAATAAGAATACACAATACAATTTAACACAATATTACAATTAATAATAACAGGCCTACATAAAATAACCTAATAAGTGAACCTAATTTTACAATACAACCTACATATGTATAGGCTGTACATAAGTTTCACATTGGTACTGATAATAGTCTTTCACTTTACTCTCATCTCATTCACTGTAGTGGCACTATGACGCATTTCATTGACACTTCAGGACACATTTCACTGACACTCTATAACACATTTCACTGACTATAGAACACATTTCATTTACACTGTAAATTATCATTGATTGAAACTATTCACTGCACTGTAAAACCATAACTTCACTGACTCACCTCGCTTCACTGATACAACAGCTCAAATAAGACAAATAATTACACCCTTATGCATACTTATAAACAGAACTACATTTAAGCTAAACATTTCTAGTCTAAGATCCTCTTATACGCTATTTTTAAATAATTTACAATTCAAACCAAGGGAGTAACTCGTCAGGCTAAATAAATACATGTCACCTTAAAGAAATTAAATGTTAAATGTCACCTTAATTTTAATTTGCACTTGATACACAACTTTTTAAGTTATTCTTGAATCTCCTTAAGGAAGGACAGCCCTCACAGACCGCTGCAGGTAGGTCATTCCAATCATTTATAGTTCTATTTAAAAATGAGAATTTATCTACATCCGTTTTCTATTTCCTACATTTGATTTTAAAATCATGATCGTTCCTACCATAGTACATTGGCTTTTCTAACTGAGCTGTTATGTCTATCCATGCTTTCTGACCTAGATGTGCTCTATACAATGAAGTTATTCTATACTATGCAGAATACTTCAGAAAAACAGATTTGAAATGAAAAATTATTTGTCTCTAATTCTCTACTCACTTCAGTTTCAGAGATCATGAAGAAGGCTACGTATTTATTCCTGGCACTGGCTGCATTTGGCAATGTACTGTGTCAAGAGACAGAAGGAATTGATCGAAGTAAATTAAAACATTCAATAACTGTCTTGCGTGAGGTTCTCCCCTGCCCGCAAGAATGTATTTGCAATACACATACAAAGGATCCTACAAATAAAGAAGCAGTCTGCCCAAATCTGCCAAAATCTCTCCATCCAAACATCCGTTATCTGAAGGTACTGTATGCTATACATCACTCCAAAAAAATTTATAACCCACAGCAAATTTTAAAATCTTTCTCAGTGGTTTCATTCAACCACAAGGACTAAGATTTAAATTTTAAAAAAATGCATTAGAGACTGAAAAATCTTGATAAAATGCCTTAAACAAAACATGCTTTTCAATTGATATAATAAACGCATATTTAAAATAAGTAGCATTATAGTTTTAACTAGTGGTGTGTGCAGCAAATACTGCAAACTAAGTTCCTTAGACGTTCAAATAAAAATTTTTCATATTTATTTTCAATGAAAAATACCAGATATTTTGAAAGTTATTTGCTTCCATAATAATGAGACATACTCCCTCTGAATGGTTTTTTTTTTATACCAAATACGTTTTCTTGAATCTATTCACCTTCAGTTTTTGAGTTTCAACGCGAAAATGCAAGTAACAATGTCAGGACGATCAGTAAGTTTTTCATGTGAGAGTAAAGAAATAGCTATTTCAGGTCATTGTGGATTGTAGGTGAAAGTTAAAAAAGTCAAGTTTGCTATGCTTTCGAACAATAGACATAATATCTTGGTATAGCTGCTGCATGTAGACCTTGAAATGTAAGAGATCTTGCTGAAATGATCGGGAGACTACAAAATTTTGTAGGCCTATTATTTTATAGTAAATAATACCGTCTTTTCTTAGGAATTGTAATTTTTGCGCTCTCTCGAGCCAATACTGAAGAGAATGACGCATATAAGCACCTACACCACACCGCCATTAAGTATAAGAAAAAGATCCAACCCCACTTGATTAATAACTATAAAAATATTTGATTTTTAATAACAATAGTATTAGCTTACGCAAGTTTTCATTTGTAATCGTAATAATGTCATGAAAACACCTCAAGTTTTGTAGATTTTAATATCCAATACACAGCTGTACTCAGAAAATTACACACCGTAGAATCAGATCTGTAAATTATTTTAGTATGTCTCGAAGTTTTTAATAACCAATTGAATTTGAACTCTAAATATGTCAGCAATCCTGCAGGTCATGGCCTTCGTGTAATAGCCTATTATTTATTGTAGTGTGTGTTTTGTTTTATTCTGAAATGCAATTAGACTAGTCCTCAAAACTGACGAAAGATGGATTTTGGAAAATATGAAAATGATGTAGGAAAATTGATATTTCACTGAAAACTGCTATTTTTCTGAAAAACTTTGGGTTCCAAGCTTCAAAATGAAGGGTCATTTATTAAAATCCGTTCAGCCATTTTCCCATAATTTCCATTACCATTTCAAATTTTATATATATATATATATATATATATATATATATATATATATATATATATATATATATATATATATATATATAAGATTCTACCGGTATTTCACCTACTGACAATTTTTCCTCAAACAGTAGATCTGAAAGTGCATAAATTACTACACATATTCCACTTTTATTTACAAACTTTCACATTCTTTTCTTTCGAACTCTCTCCTATGCTTTCTGAAAGTCCCTCTAAATTATTCAAAACTCTCTGGTCAACTATTTCAGCCCCAGACTTAAAAAAAAAAAAAAAAGCTAGGCCGCTAACAGATAGAAAATTAAAATCAATCTTGACTATGTAAGAAAGTTAACCTCCAATTTCATGTTTTAAAAATTATGCACATTTCCTTCTAGAAACCTAGAAAAATGATCAAAAATGTTCTCATGAAGTAAAAACGAAAGAGAATGTAAAACAATAAAATGGCCACACAAAAACACTCCATTTTACTGCAATGTTAGCAAAATGATTCTGTAGTACATATAAAAAGATGAAGGTGCACATTATTTCAAGTTTCAAGCATATCTGGCAAACTATGCTTAAAATGTTTTTCTTTTTATTAAAAACAGTTAATGGTTACCAATTTCAGTAAAATGGAAATTTTATGTTCTGAGGAGGAAAATCTGATTAATTTATTTCTACTGTTGGTCCATCCAACATTATGCTGCAGTTTTTAAACGTATTTTATCTTTATTCATTCCTTATTTACACATATTTAACACTTGTACATCACTAATGAAATTAGTAAACTGTTAAATTAACAATTTTAATATCTTCACTGTGTTAAATATTGAAACTACGTTGTGTGTTACTTCACCTAACTGACTAGTTTCGGCAGGAATTTACTTTTATCTTTTATAGTGAAGTCTTGCACTTTTTTCCGCTCCCTTTGTATCTGATGTCTTGGTGGAGGAGTTTGTGGGTACAAGTGGGGGTGTGTTTACGTGTGGTAATATGTTGAAAAGGGTATGCATTCTGAAATTCAATTGTGTGTTGAAGATGTGATGTGTTTTTATACAGAGTGTCTCTAACCTTCAGGGTCAAAATTATACAGATGGTAGAGGACCCTAAACTGAGCATTTTGACATCAGGAACCAGTGGTCGGAAATGAATATTTCAGGAGCTATGAGGTCTTCAACAAGTAATAAGTTTGAAGAACATTTTTGCAAGCTGCTTTAATTTTTTTACACACATAACTTAAACAATTTACATCTTATAGCAATTGTTCAAAGTGGTGATGCATCCAGAACAATGCATGACATTTTGCTCCACTCTCTTAAATAACCCAGGTGTCTGCTGTACAATGAGGCAGGTAGGTACAAATCTGTTGCCCAGGTGATCATGAATATGAAGTGGCCAGTATTACAACCACATTCTCTTGCAGTC
Organism: Periplaneta americana; assembly: GCF_040183065.1. Classification (NCBI taxonomy): domain Eukaryota; kingdom Metazoa; phylum Arthropoda; class Insecta; order Blattodea; family Blattidae; genus Periplaneta; species Periplaneta americana. The sequence continues at coordinate 147,377,506 of NC_091130.1, read as the reverse complement.
AACAAGATATTCGATGTTTTATTTCCAAAACAACTTCTTAGAGCTCAGTTGTTGAAAGTGGCGACTACCTGTCTTAATAAATGCATTATAACGACACATGAAATTTTGTAAGCAACAGTGACATGCGGTGGCCCAACAGATTATCCAAGCAGCCGCGTAGTCAAGTTTTCTTTTCCTTCTTACTATTTATATTTGATTAAAATACTTATAATATTACTAATTATAAAAATACATTGGTATTTGGTACCATTTTTTTTTTACAAAATCTATAAGATTAGATCTACTGCAACTACTTCCTAAAATTAAATATACTATTAAAAAAGACTACTCTAAGTATTACTAAGTAGTGACAAGTTATTCCATCTCGTTGGGCAAACATGTGGTAATCGTCGACCCAGAAATTCATCTAGAAATTTTGTGCGCTTTGATGATTTGGAAAAAAATGCTGCAAGCCCAGAAAAAGTATAAAAAAAATATACGGCATTCAGGAATACTTGAAGCACTTTGGGACAGTGCTAAATTTAAACAGTGCACATAGCAGTGAACAAAGCTTGTGGAAAAGGCGCCTTAATATTAGCTTGACACCATGTAATGAAGAGGCCATCACTGCACTTCCATCGTAGCTCTGTGCGACAAGTTTCTTATTCCAGTTTGAAAAGTCTTAAAAATAAGATCAGAATGTGCTGCTGCTGTTTTGTTCTCACTTACATCACGGAGGCACACAAACTGCTCTACCACCCTTCCTTCAATCGTATATTGATAAACGAGAGAAAATTGTGATTTATTCGAGATGTCAGTAGTCTCATCAGCTAATATGGCAAAAAAAAAAAAAAAATCAGATTTCTGTAATTGCTGTTTAATTTCCTTATTAAATGCACTTGCAATAGATTCAACAGATTTGATATATCTTTGAATACTGTTGATGTCTCCAAATGATTTTTTAGAAGAGGGTCGTACTGGGCGGTGTAGTCCAAAAATTCTAAATAATTACCGTGGTTGTTGGACATTTTCGACTTGCTTTTTCCTCTAAATGAAAGTTCCAGTTTTGCAAGTAAACAAATGGCGTTTATAAGCCTTTTCAGAATGTCTCTATTGCGTGTTACATTTTTATTATGTTGTTGTTTTGTAATGCCAGGCGTTTGACAATAAAGTAATTTGACCTCTTGCACTCCAATATTTTTCAAAGATATTATCATGGCCAACCACTGAACCACACATTTTGAGGTGTTCCGAATCCATTTCTTGGTTTGAGTTGCACAATGGGTAGTTAGGGGACTGATATATTACAATTCTATGCAGGTGTTTGGCTAAACAATCATGGCCTGTTGCCAATCTAAATGCAGCTACAGACGATTTTCGTGGTAAATCGGGAATTAACTGTAGATTTTGATGCAGAGAGTTCCATTTTTTCCCTTGGGATTGTGTTATCAAATTTTGTTTGTTGAAGTCTAAGTATGTAGATTTAATAAATCTCTTCACAGAGTAATACGTAGATTTAGTAACAGGTCTGTAAGTAGCAGTGCTGCCCTTCTTTGCTAAAGCATCCGCATTCTCGTTTCCCAGGATTCCACAATGGGATGGTATCCATTGGAATACAATTCTTTTATTGAGTGATATTAATTGAGAGAGCATTTTAGTTATTTCTGCTGTTTGAGATGAAGGTGTGTGTTTAGAGACTATTGATAGAATAGCTGCTTTGGAGTCTAACAATATAACTGCATTTTTAAATTTACTGATGTGGCATAGAAGATTCCTGAGACTTTCACTTATTGCAATGATTTCTCCATTTTTATTATGTAGAATAATACTTTGTTGTGTTTGGTCACTTAGCTCAGTTTCAATATGCACAGTTCCAAAAGTCGCGAGTGCGTTAGAAGAACGAATATGTGCAAAAGGGCAACATCGTGATCCCGTATTGCTTTAGTTAAATTACTGTATTTAGCTTTTGTTACTGAATTAAATTATTATTATCACCAGACATAATCAAAACTTTTTACTGCACTTATATATACGTACACAATGTAACTACAAAGTACCGGTACAAACAAACACGAGAGAAACAGTACGTTTTACACCCATTCGACTTCGCGCAGCCCAGGCAGGCTACCGGCTGCTTGGGGTATATACATTTATTGCAGTCTCGTGAGGCATCCCTTATTGGTTAAAAGTTATGATGACGTGGGTTGTCATGTCAACTTCCATGCTAACCTGCAGTCAACACTGCTGGCACCAAGAGGACTCTTCGCTGGCACGCTGCTGCCAGCTCAGGACCGCAGTATGTGCATTGTATATGCCCCATCACGCGACTTACAATTAACAAAACGTATTTAGAGACGTTTCAGGACTTTATGATTAAATAAACAGAAAGTTTAATCATGGATTTACGTAGATATCGTGATTCTTATAATCAATCAGTGCTGCCCAAGCTGTGCTTGAATTGCTTGGGTGGACTGCACGTCACTGGTAAGCAATAACAAATAACAAATATCACCATGGAAGCGTCAGGCAGTTGTTTGTTATGAAAATTAAAGCAGCTCACAGAAACGTCCTTCACATACACTTTTGTGCGAGATCGTGCATATTTGCTTGTTTTGCGCACAGAACCAATACGCAGTAAGTGTGAAATACCACATTCAGTATTCCCAACGTAACACACATAACAATTTCCCTCTTCTTACCGCTTAAGTGCGTCATTCATTTTACTGCTTTAGGCTTTTAACATATTATTTTTAGAGACGTTTAACATAGTAATAATTATAAATTGGAAACTTACCACTGCAATTTCACCTAAATTGCAATGTTAATTATTGTTTTTAAATATTTGCAAAAATTAAGTAAACTCTACTACTCCACGAAACTTATTGCATTCCTGATACAAGTAACATTAAGGAAGCCGTGAAAAAATCAACAACATTCCAGATGCGGATGTTATTACTGCAATATGTTATATAAATAATATTGTTAAAATATTAAAATGAAAAATAAATCATTACATAACCTTACCGTTTGTTTTAAGTTCGCATTTATAGACTGGGGGAAAAAAAAGACAGACGTATATCACGGCCTGCTGGAGTATAGTAAACACAGAAAACATTTTATAGCAACAATGTTGAAGAAAGATATTTTGGTGTTCCGAAGTTGCCGTCATTAAACAGAAACCAACATGGAGATTTCATTGCAACTAATTAGAAATTAGTCTTTCAGGTATGTAATAAACGATCTTCGCAGAAAATAATGTACGATACATGAGCGGTATGTTTGTTTTCATGTTCTCGGAAATTAAAAAAGCTCAACTACGTTTCGCTTTTTCAATCTCTTCTGCGACCATGAAAACGTCAACATACCGCTCTTGTAATGTATATTACTATTAAGATCTCTTGACATCCGAAATATCAATTTCCGACCACTGGTTCCTATGTCAAAATCCTCAGTTTAGAGTTCTCTACCAGCTGTATAATTTTGACCCTAAAGTTTGGAGACACTTCGTATATATATATATATATATATATATTTCGTATTGCTCTAGTATGTTTAGTTTTTGGCTTTTAAGTTCAATATGTAGAATTTCCATTTTTTTCTATATTTCTGTAATAGTTGTGGTTGGAGTTGGTGATGTGTTCTGTGTAGGTGGACGTATTGTGTGATTTGATTATGCCTGTGATGTGTTCCTTTTATCGTGTTTGTAAATATTTCCTAGTTTGATGTCATTATTTTATCTATTATTTTCATTTTTGATTTACTTTTTGTTTTAATGGTACATTTTTACATTTGTTAGCTTCCTTATGGTTTAAATGGTATTTATTCTGCATATTATTTTCAAAATCACTAAAAAGTTGTAGTCATTAACTATTCTCTTCTACAGGTGACAGGAAACATTGGTACCATCTCGACTGAAGATATACAAGAAATAGAAGGTCAATTATACCAACTCGATTTGAGTGGGTGTAATATCTCGAGGATTCAGACAGGAGCCTTTGATTCATTAGTTCACCTCGTGAGCTTGAATCTATCCAACAACAACATCAAAACTCTCAGCAATGACATGTTCGCCTGCCCCAGATTAATATATCTCTACATGGATGGAAATGCCTTACAAACAATACAGAACACAGCATTTTCCAAACTTCAGCGGCTAATGAAACTTCACCTACAACACAACTTACTGCAAGAAATTTCGTTTGGTTTACCCATTACTCTGACCGACCTAGATATCTCGCACAACCGCATCTCAACCATTACCAGTACTACTGATTTAAACAAGGTAAGATCACAGAGTTTAAAATAACTACAGTGAAACCTCTCCTTACGGACATCCCCAAGATGCGGACACTCCTCATATACGGACAGATTTGTATGTCCCAACTGAAATAACATAGAAATAATGGTAAATTTAACTCTCGTTTACGGACACTCTCAGACACGGACACGGACAGCTGTTTCACAGTCCTTAAGCTTGCTTTACCTCCTGACTGCGGACAGAACTTGGGTTTCAAGACCTAATGTGTTACAAAAATAGAACATTTAGTTTTGAGAACTGTATAGAAATTCCTTAACGTGAAAGAAGATAATAAGAGTCTCACAGGCTACCACTAGCCCAGCTGGCTACCCCTTGTTAGCTGGAAGCGGATGGATAAACAAAGTCATAAAATTTAACCTGTTTCATGGGTCTAACATTTCTGCGATCGTGAAATTGTATTCGACACATGATAGGGTTAGTAGGATTATTCTCTTCACTGCAATCAGTTCTGTTTTGAGAGACATGGCACCTGAACGTAAAGGTTAAGTTGAAAACTGTAAATTACAGTACTGCATTACTGTAGACCTAGAATAAAATTGCATGACACAGTACTGTATTTTCCTTTTTCGGTCTTATCTACTGTAGTTCAAAGTTGCAAAGAATTTACTGTAGTACAGTAGACTGTATTTAGACTTAAACTACAGTAATATATTTCATTTAAAGCGTGAAGGGATACATAATGCATATTATAACTTTACTGTTAGATTGGGGAGCCCCCTCCCAACAAAGGACACCTCCCAGATGCGGACAGTTTGTTACGTCCCTTCGATGTCCGTAAATGAGAGGTTTCACTGTTACATTATCCTATCTGTGCATGGAATGAACTGTTTTATACAATAACTACTAACCACTTCTTATTACTGAATCTCCATACAAATGTATGCTAGGGCTATATTACTAACCACTTATTTTAAAAAGTTTGAGCAAACTGAATTGTAAATGTTTCATTAAGATCTTTTTAAACACATGTTAGCCAAATAAGTATAGAATCAGCTTTCTATGCTGGAGAACCACATTCAAACCTTGAAAATTCAAAACGGGAAAGTATGAGGGAGGGCAATGGGGGACATTTTCTTGAAGTACTTCTGTTCCCTCTTCCATCAGTCCACAATTTTCCCATGATTTACACTCAATCTTATTGCTTCTTTTTGATGAAAATTATATTTTACTTCTTCTTTTCTTCCTCCTCTTCTAATCAAGGATTAGGCATCATTGCCTGTTCCAGCATCATTAAGTACCACCTTAAACAAGGCTTTAGACTTTTATCAGTAACAAGATGTTCTTTTGCTACATTACTTGTGCTTCAAGAAGAAAATGAGTAATTCATTATTATCTTTATTATTATTATTATTACTATATTATCATGTCTTCCTGCACCCATTTAATTCATCTTCATCCTCCAGTTGTTTCTATCCTTCCAATCCTCCTCTGGTAACCCTTTCTCTCTCACCATTCTGCCAATTCCTTGTCACCAAGTAGAGGTTTGGGCCAGCCTCATTTCTTTCTTCCTGATGGATACCATCCCATTACTGCCCTCTTCCATCCTCTTGACATGTCCATACTATTTCAATTGTTTTAATATCATCCAAAAGGATCTATAGATTGACAAATCGAACTGAAACCTGACTGAGTTACTACATGAGCTCTAGCTGTCTTGCGGAGGAGCAAGTAAGAAAGCAGGGGGGAAGGGAGAGAGCACTATGCACTATGTACTCACAGTTTGTCAAACCTGCTAACAAAAGCATTAAAATGTTGACTAGTTGCCTGCAATGCTAGCATAATGGAACCTTCCTAGCCGACAGTCGAGGCAAAAATGAAGAATCCGTTATTGTGGTGATACTGGAGATTGGTTCTTCTATTGGTCGTGATGCCCACACACCCCTCTCAGATATTTACGTGGTGATTGGTGACTGAATGACGAGGAGCGAGGGAGAGAGAAGAAAGAAAGAGAGAGATTCCAGAAGTTGGCGTGTTTTACGGGGTTTCACTTGAAGTTGTCGAACTATAGTTACGTTCATTTTTTGTTTAATTTTATTCTTGCATTCTTAATTTTGTCTTTCCTAGGAATCCTAACTGACTACTGTCAAAAATTCATTTCTGTTGAGTTTAATTTTGCTAGCATATTTTAAAACCATGAACATGTTTATCAAGCTACTGACAATACTAGTGTTCTGTCCCTAATGAATGTTGCATTTTCTTCTTCCTCAGCTCAAATTGAAGATCCTGAACGTATGTGGTAACACACTCCGAGAATTTCCTCCGATAAGTTCATCCAAAACTTTGGAAGTGTTGTGTCTAGAAGGCGAGGCTGCTGCCCATCTTCCAACTGAAGCAGCTGCCAATTTTCCTAGTCTTACCACGATTACTCTGATTGGTTCACAAAAACTACAGTCTGAAATAGATGTGGCATCACAGTCTGAGTTGGCCAAGATGAGGAAGCTGATAGTACTCACTATAGGTAACAATCTGAATTTGTAAAAATATTAATTCCGTTATTATAATTATATCCTCCTCTCTGTGAGACACAAAAACAGATTTGTAAATATAAATGAAGCATGAAAGAAGAGAATAATGAGAAACGCTACATAATTATGATTTCCAGGCTCTGTAGGTATCCTTTCTCCAACAGAACAGAATTTAAGATTAAGGGGGAAGGTACACCACTGACCTGCAAAAATTTAATGAAATTCATTTTTTTTTATATCTCAGCTACTATAAAAGCTAAATGAACAAAACTTTTCAGACTTTATAAAATGCTTTTCAGAATATTAAAATAGCTAATAACTACCTGTAAAAATAATATCAAAGTTGCATAATTTTTTTTGCAACCATAAAGAAATATTTGTTTTCTTAATTGTTACCTTCAATATTAAATTGTTTAAAATTTTTCATTACGAAAAAAATATTTGTTGGAGAAATAGGTGAAAGATCCTATTCTACGTTCTATGTTGTAGGTCTTTAAAACATTTCAGTAAAATCAATCAATCTTCTTAATGTATCCAGCTGTTTGCTGAACAACATGAAGTCCACTGTAGTCTATTCAGTTTTTGTTTTTCATGAGAAATGAGGGGTATTTTGATCGGTGTTCATTATGGATGCCTGTTGCTAGTAGCCAGAGTTGGGGTGTAGTCAATATATACTGCAGAGCTATATCTTCTGCAACTGGTACTGATGATTTTAATTTACTTCATTTGTGGTTTATGGATGGACAGTATAGAAGAATGTGTTCCAGATCTTCATCATGATTATTACACCACAGACAAGTAGGATTATCAGAAATGTGATATCGGTGTAGGTACAATTGTGTGACAATGTGACCTGTTCTGACTCCTGTTAAAATGTTTGAACATGTCTGGGCAAGTTTTTGTACATTTCCAGGTCATTTGGTTTCTTTTGTACGGACTGTAAAATTTTTCCTTTGTCAGAAGAGAGCCAATTGTTGATCCATAGGGTTATAAAATGATACTTAACTGAAGTAAAAGAATCAAGCAAATATTTGAGTAGCTTAATATCAAAGACGAACATCTGACCTCAATCGAAATTTAGATAACTGTGGTTTCTTATACAATTTTTCATGCTCTTTCCAGTTATAGTGAAACCATATGCAAACTCTAACACTACATTTATAAAATAAATTGTGTTAAATATTACAAAGAACACTGTGAATTAAAAAATTACATCTAAATCAAAACTATGGAGACGACAGATGTCCATCTTTGATACTAGTTTTGCAATGATAACATATTCAGTGAGTGAACATGTACATATTTTGAAAACATATATACAGAAAAAGAAATTGTGTGACAGAACAAATGAAAACTTCAGATGTAAATTAATGAAACACATTTTGTGAATTACGTATCAGAAAAGATGGACAACACTTCCAGCAGCTACTGTGAAGAGGATAATGTAGTATAGCCTACTTAAGTTTTAATAAGGCAAAGCACCGTGAGTTTGTGAATGCAAGCAGCAATAGTGGGGGGAGGAGGGAGCTATTCACTGGTCAGCTGACACAAACACCAGAAACGTTTGCTGTAGACTCACTAAGCAACGATTTTTTTTAAATACTTAAAGAAAACACCTTATAACTTTATGTTTTGCCTAAAATGTAAGGATTTCCTAAGAAAGTAGCAGCCTGTGGTCAATCATCAACTTTTAATTTCAAATTCTTTATAAGTGGCCTCCTCTATGATTATGGCTTGACCATCTGACAACCTGTGACAATACCACACAATCTGGGAATCATTTTTATTTTTAACATTCAGATGCCCGACGTTTTCATATTTCCCGATAATGGTATATCTATAATGTGATAACTTGAGCTATATATAATCATAATTTTCCTCACTGTATGTGTATCTAAAAATATTGTGTTCATCGTATGCTTTGCACTTCACTATTTTATTATTATTACTATTATTATTATTATTACTATTATTATTTTTATTATTGCCTGTTATTATTTGGTTGAGAAGCTTTTATCATGCAGTCTGCTGTCAAAAAATCTGAAAGTTAGAATTTATAAAACAGTTATATTACCGGTTGTTCTTTATGGTTGTGAAACTTGGATTCTCACTTTGAGAGAGGAACATAGGTTAAGGGCGTTTGAGAATAAGGTGCTTAGGAAAATATTTGGGCTAAGAGGGATGAAGTTACATGAGAATGGAGAAAGTTACACGACACAGAACTGCACGCAATGTATTCTTCACCTGACATAATTAGGAACATTAAATCCAGACGTTTGAGATGGGCAGGGCATGTAGCACATATGGGCGAATCCAGAAATGCATATAGAGTGTTAGTTGGGAGGCTGGAGGGAAAAAGACCTTTAGGGAGGCCGAGACGTAGATGGGAAGATAATATTAAAATGGATTTGAGGGCGGTGGGTTATGATGATAGAGAATGGATTAATCTTGCTCAGGATAGGGACCAATGGCGGGCTTATGTGAGGGTGGAAATGAACCTCCGTGTTCCTTAAAAGCCAGTAAGTAAGTAGTAAGTATTATTATTATTATTGTTATTATTATATCATCATCAATATTATTGCCTTATATTTTTATACTTTGTATGTCTCACTTATTTTGACCTACTGTTTACATTTTATTATGCATTTTCCTTTCTTTCTACACGTTATATATTATGTCCGATTTCTACTGACTTGCTGTTTACATTGTATTATGATTATCTACTTCAGTTTTGTGTGTAAAACTGTAGTGTACTTTACTTTGTAAATTTGTAGTGTTTTTTGTATCGCAGTTTTACTCCTGGTTGAGTGTTGAAGGACATATGGCATTAACTCTGCCAGATTAAATAAACCATTATTATTATAAGGTAAAAGGTAAATATATCCCCGTAACATGCCATGATGGCACTTGGGGGGGGGATGGAGGTAGAGCCCCATGCTTTCCATGACCTCGGCACTAAAATGAGGTGGTGTGGTCGGCACCACGCTCTGACCACCTTTTTACCCCCGGGAAAGACCCGGTACTCAATTTTATAGAAGGCTGAGTGAACCTCAGGGCCCATTCTGAAAGTTTGGCAACGAGAAAAAATCCTGTCACCACCTGGGATCGAACCCAGGACCTTCCAGTCCGTAGCCAGCTGCTCTACCAACTGAGCTACCCGGCCGCCCACCATTATTATTATTATTATTATTATTATTATTATTATTATTATTATTATTATTATACTGTTTGCAACAAAAAGGAATAGAATTACAGAGCTCAACAAATAACTCACAATAACATTTTCATTACAGTGAACTATCATCTGAAGTCTCTGACATTTCTTGCTGCTCTGGACAACTTGAAGACCTTGAATCTTCATAATGTCACAATCGAGTCATACAACAACATGGATAAGGCATTACAACATCTGACAACACTCAACATCGACTGGAGCCCAAAACTTGTGAAACCCATCCTCGGTAACAAAAATTTACTGATCAAATTATCTAACATCAAAACACTGAGCCTCAAATACACAGGACTTGTGTCACTGTCAGAGAACAACATTCCCGCCATTGAACACCTAGACATCAGCGAAAATCCTCTCCACTGTGACTGCAAGTTGCTGTGGATTCAGCATAAAGAGCGGGATCACTTGTCAAAGTTTCTCCATTCCAAGCCTCAGACCATCTGCAATACCCCGCCGAGTGCAGCAAGACAAACGCTGCAGACAATTGTCAACATTGTACTGTGTGGTGAGCAACAGAGAGAAGGCACATTGGAGCAGCAAAGTGAAGTTCCCATCCAAACAACCACCATGCGATACGTTTCCAGAACGACGACTCCTGGCTATACCACTACTCCCAAATACATTTCCATGAATTCTACAGGACTTCCCCAGCAAAGTCAGATGACAGAGAAATCTGATCATTCGACGCTGTATATAATTCTTGGCTGTGTCGTTGGAATTCTCATCCTCGTGGGAATAGTTCTGACTGTAGTTCTTACTCAGATGAAGAAGAGGAGGAAGTGTCAAATTTCTCCAAATGGAGGAGAAACTCCAATGCAACAACAAGAACAACAACCACCAATCAAGCAAGCAAAATCGAGTGATCATCTTCTTAAGAAGTGAGGAATTTCCTGCCAAAAAGAAATTGCATGTCATATTTGACACCCGGAGAAAATATGTCACAGTTTTCCCGAGAAACTGATATTATACAAAAGATAAATAAATGCTGCACAAAGCAATAAATGTAAAATACTGTATGGATTTCAAAATGTAGGCCTAGTATAATAGGGATTTAACACTGCAATTAAAAATGGTTTTTTCCTTTCCAATGGCAGAATTTTGGCGCGTCGCCATTAATCCATATGACCTATTGTTCCCAGTATTGGTTGCATTCACCAGATGACCTTATAACCATACAGTATGTAATATGTCAATTGAGGGCCGTTTTTGCAAAACTTGCTAACTGAAAAAACTAAAGTTTACAGGAGAGACAAAACACTATAGTAAGCAATTTTTGCTGTAACTCTCACCTATTGCAAAAAGCAAGTTTTGAAAAAAACGGTCACACTTTTTTGACACACTACAATGAAGAGAAATAATCCAATTTTACTAAGACACTTTGAACATCATGTAGTGGCCTGCCTTATGTTAACGAATCAATAAAAATCTCAATTTTGCAAATTTTGCAGTTACCAAGTTTTGCAAAAATGATCCTCAATTATAAATGTATGTCTAAACAATTGAAACTCGTATCTTACATAATTGGCCATGCGTATTAAATTAGTAGGCCTTGTAAAAAAAAGTAACTACCTAATTCTGCCAACTAGAATTCTGTTTGATTGCACTAACCTTCAAATAACGTAATTATTATACTACAGAAGAAAATATTTTATTCATTGAACTGTACTATGCTGGGGTCATAATGTCAGAATGAGTGTTTACCTTATGTCGGTAGAATTTACTAATGTTTAAGATTATTTTTTAAGATTAAAGTCAAAACATATTGTCTTAATTCCTCTTTAATTCTAAAAGAGATTATTCTTCTGTTCTTCAGAGAAATGTCATTTCAGCAGTTTTCAATTTTTCCTTACCCTTTGTTTCACAATCTAAATTTCACTTTCATATTACAAGTGTGTAGGAAGGGCTAGGATATTATATACTTTGATTCGAGAGTCTAGGTTTGTGAATCTTATTTATTATTCCTAAAATCTGTGTAAACATTGTAATTTTCTTAAATGTACATCTTCTCCATTTTCATATGATATATCGCATATGAGCTGCTGAATATTTGATACTTGCTCTAAAACATTGGCTATTAATTATATAGGCCTATAATCTTCCTTTCTATTGGGTTCTGTCCTAAAAATGTTATTTTGAATTTTTCTGCAAATATTTCCATCCTAAAATCTTTCGATATATTCCAGTGGCGTAGCCACACTAATTATTTTGGGTGGGCCAGATATGCAGGGTTTAGAAAGTACCTGACCCATCTCCTGACAATGCTGCTGCTGTCAACTCTCTTGAAACTTATTCTTGGAAGTCTTATTTAATAACATGTAAAATTATGATAAATAATCATGCAAGGCATATCTATACAAACTCTTCATAAGGTGAACTGGAGCTGTCAAGGTTTCCTATAAACGAATCTGTTGATCACTGATTATAGATCCTTCAACAAATCCAAACTTTTCTCCCTCTCAATGGATAGAATTTCTAGATTACAAAGCCTTGTACTTGACATGATTGTCGAATTTTTCTTCGTTTCAGAGCTTTGAAAAGTTTTATATCATTGCCTTAATGAAGGACGAACATTTACTATACGGTAATCCATTTTTGGAGACTGAGGTGCTTCCGATAATGAATTTGCAAGAGCAAGAATATCGTCTAAACATACCAAATAAAATAAGATGTCAATTTTTTCTAGCTGATGTAACAATTCAGTAGCCTCCACAGCTTCCTTCTTTTTATCGCTGTCAGACAATTTTTTAGGCCCAACCCAACACAGTTAAATTTGCTCTTGAAGATATGAACGCATTTTTGACTTCTTACCTTAATGCTATCGACTGTAACTATTGCTCTGGATCCATGGTTTAGTTATAATGTTGAGTATTTTCCATAAAAAACGCAAATATTCGCATATTTTTTGGGTGGGCCTGGCTACGCCACTGATATATTCTGTATTATAAAATAAGTTATCTCGTTTTAATCAAATTAGCGTTGATCACTTGATCACCCACAAAAAAGTAGGAACTTAATTTTGCAGATTTTGTTAAGGCAATAGGCCTACCTAGTTGAATAGATGTTTCATTTAAAAATCAATTCATTCATGTAAATGGTGATAATGGATAGCCTTGTCGAACTCCAATAGTAATGTTTCTTTCTTCTGATATCTGATTGTTTTTCACTTTTATATTATTGTCTGTGTGTATTTACATTATGTTATGTAACAATAAATTTAGGATATTCTTATGCTGTAATATATTAAATAAAAGATCTCTCAATTTTCTTCGAAAGCTTTCACATCAATCAATCAATCAATCAATCGAAGGGCATTATGAAGCATGTCGACTCCATGTCGATTTCACAAAACACTTCCACTCTGTTCAGTTTTTTGCTAGTTCACAGACATAATCAACAAAAATAAAAAGGGTCTCCAAATTACATTTTTTCCTTTTTATAAAAGCAGTTGATACTGAACAATCAAACTACGCAGGATCTACCTTTTCTAAAACCATTCTGGCATTCTAAAAGAACATTCAGCTGAATTTTTTATTTTTTATTTAAGGGCACTGGGAAGTTATTTGGGCCAAAAAGATCGAATTTTTCATTTTTTCTTTTCAAAAACGCAGAAACCTTTGCTTAAAAATAGTATAGGCCTATATTAATTTTTCCTTAATTTCGAACATGTAAATGCTTGGAAATTAGGCTTTAAAAGAAGCGCCCCAGCTGTCACACCCATTGTCATGCTTTTGTTTTTGCCTTTCCCCATAACTTGTGATTTTTCAGCTTCAGGGGTACACTTTCTCAGAAAATATTTTTAACATAGAAAGCTTTTTTTTTCTTTAGGGCATACGGGCTATTCCATCTCAAATCGGCCGAAATATAGAGAAAATTGACCTTGCAATTTTTAAATACGATGAAACTTTTTTTTGTACGTAGATAACTGTGATATAATGCTTTGTGCACAGTTTGAGGCATCAGAACTTAATAGTGTTTAAATTAATAATATTAAAATTTATCGTATTTTCATAAAATTAGCAACTTTAAACTGTTGTGGCTCCGAAACCCTTTCACCCAATGATCAAAATAATGGTTTATTTTGATGCTGAGAAGTTAAAGTTTATATTGACATGTAAACAGTTTTTCTTACTTTTTATGGAAATGGAGAAATTTAGATTTTTCCTCAGTAAGACGCCTTTGGCCACGAAAAAATATTTTTAAAATATATGGTTAGATTCAGCATTGAACGTACAAATAAACACATATTTTTTACTGGTGGTACGTTGATAAGAAAGTATTGAAAATATCAAATAAAGAAAATAAATAGTACGCGCGTGAACTAACCAGCTGACTGTGAGGCGGGAGCTAGCCGAGGGAAGCAAGGCCAGTAGACATAAACACGTGATGTGTCGTCTAGCAGTCATGGCTGTGCTAGCTTTATCACAGGTTTTCATAAACACAAGAGTAAAATAACGCCCAACGCTCGCTTATCTTCAGCTCTCGGCCAGTGCGAGCGGTACTGCGTCGTTCAAGTCTAGACGTGTGAAAATAATCCATTTAATACCCTCGAAATTTATTGCCGAGCCACTAAGCAAACAATGCCGAATCCTTCTTAATAATGCAAGGTTCTTTCTCAATATTTTTTTACATTTTTACAAATGGCCAAAAAGCCTAAAAGCAAGTAAAATCAGATTATCTGTCTCTCTGTGTAAAATAAAAATAAGGATTACTTCTTAACATAACCTATCAAATGTCAGCTTCAAAATAAGCTCCCGTTCAATGTTCTGCAGTAAATGGTTCCAGAGTTCTGAGCGCTGAAAGAGACTTGTTTTGATAAAATACGTTAAATTTGTCGCTCAATAATACGAAAACCGTTTGACTTTCGATAGTATATTTTTGAAAATGCACTCCCCTCAGCACCTTGTATAAATAGGGAAAAAAATTAGAGTATAAAAAAATGGGAGGTTTTTTACTGATCGATTTCATATGGAATAGCCCATACGCAGTGTATGGAGGAGTTAATAAGAGATTCAGAATTTTTAGCCAAGTTTGATTATCCACTTTAAAAAATCATTAAATTAGATCGCATGACTAACTTACAAAATCATTGATCTCCAATGGCAAGATTAAAAAAAAAAACAGACTAAAAATTTTAACAGATTATGATTGGTAAGTATAACTATGTGAATAAACATGTGTTCTACTATGATTCTGCATATCATGAATTAATTAGCAATCAGAGCTATAATAATTAGGCCTACATATTTTTGACCTCAGACACATATAATAAGAAAATACCGATGAATAACTGGTAAAATTTGCATGATCGCAAATACTGTTTTTCCATTTTCATGTAGAATTGCTGTAGATGGACATACAGTGTGTGTCAAACCTAAGTCACCGGTATTCTTACTGAGCCACAAGATTGCTTTGATGGACTGCTCATTTGGTTTGCCTGGCTTGTATGGTCGTCTGGTTCATTGGATACTAAATGCTAAGAAAAAAATGATACGAAAAAGTAGATGCAATAATTTAGATCAGCGTTTCTCAAACTATGGTCCGCAGACCACCTGTGGTCCTCGAGGTCTGCCCTTGTGGTCCTTCAAAAAGGACAGAAGAAAAAAATAAAATTCAAACGAATTGCATATGACACTAGAGCTGAAAATCTCAGAGTTTGGAAATGACACATGGCAATCGCCTTTCACTTTTTCTCCCAGTACTGACATTTTATAAAATTTATTTACCCTACCCATCTACAGACTTCCCACTCTACTCTCAGCAACAAAAGAGGGATTTAAAGCACTATGAACGTGGTGTTTCTCGCCATCTTTTCCCTGCACATCAGCTGATGACATGTGGCTAAGTACATTGGCATATCTTTCAGATGTATTCTCAAAACTAAACGAACTGAATCTCTCTCTACAAGGTAATTCTTTGACTGTTCTCAATGCGCATGAGAAAATAAAAATGTTCGAGAGGAAACTTGGTTTGTGGGTCAAGTTCCGTAAAACAGAGGATTTTTTCATTATTTCCAACCCTAAAGTCTTTTTTGGTAGAAAATGATCTCGCTATTGGAAAACAATTGTGCAATGACATATGTTCGCATCTCGAAACTCTGAGGTCACAATTTGAAAATTATTTTTCAAGTAAATATGATGAATTTTCATGGGTTGATATTTCCTTTCATTGTCTTATTGAAAATAACAAACTTTCATTGAGTGAAAGAGAGCAGTTTATTGAACTCTCGAATGACTCCGGACTTAAAATGAAATTGCAAACGAAAGGTATGGTTAATTTCTGGACCTCATCACAAGTGAAAAGAGAATATAGTGAACTATACAATGGTGCTTTACAGATTATAATTCAATTTGCATTTACATATCTGTGTGAGAAAGGGTTTTCATCACTAACTCTAATAAAAACAAAGTACCGAAATCAACTCGATGTATGTGACGATCTCAGACTTAAGCTTACAAGCATACATCCAAATATAGAACAACTGTGCAAGAATCGGGCAGACTCATCCATCTCATTAATGTGGGTACCAACATTTATTTATTTTGTTTAGTTAATAAGTTAAAGATTATCCAAACTCTAATAGCCTTTATTTATTAAAAAAAAATAATTTTTTTTCTATTAACAGTAACTTAATTAGTTAATACTAATATAAAATTAAATTAATTAAATTGATTTTAATTAATTAATTCTATTTTAAAATATAAGTATACTGGTATTAAAATATGCTACAAAAATGATAAATTTGCTTTCGAAGGTGGTCTGCGGAACTGTTCTGACTTAAAAATGTGATCCCCATTCCTAATAACTTTGAGAAATGCTGATTTAGAGGAAAGGGATTAGGTCCGTGGCCCATTTCTTTTAGCACCCTAGGGAAACCACTTTTACTTTGTTGCTCCATCAAAGGAACTCTAGATAATTCTGAAGGGGAAAGCAGAAAATGGACGTAATCTAATAGTTATACATAAAAAGAAGGCAAAGAACGTCACAACAGCATCAGGACAGGGAACGTGTAAAAAGCCTGCACTTTGAAAGGGACTACTACCGAGCCCCTACATTGTGTGAATAGGCTAGTACTCGAGCAAACCCGAACATGTACTGAAGGCAATATGCAAAATCAGGACTCCTATTTCGAAGGTTTTAAGTTGGAAAAATGCCGAAACTTTTGTGTGGAGGGTTATGTAGGTCCGTGGCCCATTTCTTTTAGGGTTCATCCCAATATTTTCCTTAGTGCCTTAGGAAAACCACACAGAAAAACCACTGACAGGATGAGTTGTCTCAATTTAGGAGACTTGCCAATTGACTCTTTGGTGAGTTTTTTAATTGGTTATTTTACGACGCTTTATAAACTACTTTGATTATTAATGGGTTGAAGCCTGCAAAACCTAACCAGGATTTGAACTGGGGCCTACTCGTGTTTTAAAATATGGCTCGATCGACCCTGAGAGAATTATTTAGGAAGAGTGAATGTCGATATTGTACAAGCTGGAATCGAATTGCCAGGTTTAGCGCCATCAACTCAAATTGTGTTTTGGAAAGGTTTCGGATTGCACAATAAATCCACGTCTAGCAGTACCGTATTTTAAAAAGTGTGATCCTAAATGAATACTAAGAACTAACTAACTTATCCGCTAACAAACTAGTTTGGTATACTCGCCACATACAGTAGAACTTCTATTTTCCGTGGTAATGAAGGGGGTGGGCTGAACGGTTAATCGAACAAATCGGAAAACTTTCATAAGTTAAGTGTTGCATAATGCAGTTTTCGTAATTTTCTCCGTGGTCATGTGTTTTAACACATTAGGTAGTGCATCAGAATAGTTTTAAGTATAATAGCTCTGTTGGAAAGAGTGGGTGAAGAAAGAATAATGCTGAAACTGATCAGGAAGAGAAATAGGAATTGGCTGGGTCACTGAGTGAGAAGAAACTGCCTACTGAAGGATTCACTGGAAGAAATGGTGAACGAGAGATGATTTCGGGGCAGAAGAAGATATCAAATAATAGACGGCATTAAAATAAATGGGTCATATGCAGAGACTAAGAGGAAGGCAGAAAATAGGAAAGACTGGAGAATGCTGGGTTTGCACTGACAGAAAATTATGAATGAATGAATGAATGCATACGGGTTTCCAAGGGTTAAGGAAACTTCCTATCACGGATTTCTGTGGAGAGATAGGAAAAGTATAGGTCTCATGTTATAGATTTAAGTAATTTATACACTTTATCCTTGTTTTTTATTAAATCTCGCACAATTGTAACTCCAATTTCGTATTCCGATGTGAGATGAACCACAGTTCCTCTTTTCCAAAACCACTCAATTATATGCACTTCTCTTCGATACTTAGCACAACATATATTCTTTTGGCACTTCTGGAAGACGTTTTGCAGAGAAATTAAACAGTAGACCATAATGTGTAAGGGCAAAGGCTTGTAATATCACTCTCTATAAAAAAAAAATACATACTAACGTATTGTGCAGTATTCAATATTTTTTCTGCAACAAGAAAATGAGAGAATTACAGACGGATAATCCAACAATCGGTTAATAGGGTGACGGATAATCGGGGTTCTACTGTATGTCAATTTACAGGCCTAGTTACACTGATAATTACCCATACCCCTAAAGGAAGGGAGGTAGACTAGGTTGGTCAGGCTCTTTGCCTAATGGCTAGCGACGCTGGCTTCTAACCAGTAGGTTTAGGGTTCGATTCCCGACTCACCACGGGATTTTTCCTTGGTTACGCATTGTTCCTTGGTATGTATGGTCTCGGTGTTTGCGTTGTTCTTAGGTTTAATCTACGTATGTGTTACGAAGAAACTGTCGCACACTACCAAAAATCCGCTGTGAACATTCCCTTACGGGTTAATCAGAGGTCGCTCGTAACCCGATGAATTTATATCGTTAGGTTAGGTTAGTTATGCGGCGATGAAAGTCCTACTTGGGGTAGTGTAATCGACCCTTAACATTACATAAGTAACTTCTATTCTGTACGCAATCATTATGCACTTGTACCGTCAACTGTATCGCACAATTATTCATCTCTCACTACAAGTCTCCAGATTGTATTTTATAAATTTGTCTGTAACACACATAATAATTCTCCATTGGACTTCACGAGTAAAATAAACTACTACCACGTTTTAAACAACGTTTAAGACCAGTATTTAGAGGTTACGTACAAACTGACCACTTACATTTTGTTGTTGTAGCTGTGTTACCGAAACCGAATGTAGGTGCTGCAGACGATGTTGCTGATGGAAATCCTGACGTAGATCCTAAATTGAACGCCATACTTAGGTTCCTCACTACACTAAGTTTAACAAAGCGTTCAAATTTTCGAATTTGCGGCTACTGTGTATTCAGTTTCTGCACAAAATTATCATTCCAATCACTTTGAATTGCACAAAAACACCAAACACCACTTCCCCGTCCCGCTACCAGCTTTCATTTGTCGGAATCTGAGGTTTTGTAATTCCATTTCTTTCCGCGAGATGGTGTTGCCACTTTTGGCAGACTGCTGCATTGCCAACACGATTCTTGAAAATCCACTACATCCTAACAATTTTATGATCCATTTCGAGGGTATAAACAAGAGGCCTCTTGGGTATAAACTACGCCTTATACACATACACTTATAAACACGGTATGCACAAAATGCAGTAATACTAAAGGCTGTTGAAGTACAATTACTTCAAATTGAAGTAAAGTATTGATTAGATTCAAATAATACACTGACAGCTTCACATCCCATAAACATTTTAAAACCACTACTGGCTATGATATTGATATGATACATGAGAAATGTTATTATAATCATAAAAGCAATAATAAAATATAATAAAATAACGTCAATTATAAGTTTTATTAGACGTAATTTACACCAGATGATGACTGAACTTTTTTTTCTCTTCCTTTTAAGGAGGAAAAGCCCGAAAGCTTGCATCACAGCCTGAGGCTTATTGTGCTTACCACTCCTGTTCTGTGAATCACATTTGTCGCCAAATGGTCGCGCTCTTGTACAAATACAGCACACTGCACAGTGAACTTAACCCAGGCTATGGTAACGATAATGATAAGTGAATAAATGATGGAAAAATGAGTCTAAGGTTCAAAACCAAGTTTCCCAACAATTTGAGGGAAAACCTCGGAAAAATTACAAGCAGGTAACTTACCCCAACAAGGATTTGAATCTGGGCCCACATGCTAACTGTTAATTCACAGTGGTGGGCTATGATTTAACATAATGTATTTCTTTCTTTCTTTCCTCTTCCCCTTCTCTCTTATTTTTATTATTATTTTCTTGTCCTCTGGGAAGGATGGAATTTAATCCTAAACCATTATCTCCCATCAGTACACTATTGATGGCATGTACTATTCGTCCAGTTTAGGATTGTCATATTATGTGACAACTACATCTATTGATAATCGCTACACAGCTTATGAGCAGATGCAAGCCAAGACCAAAACATAATAATAGTTTTCTTCCTACACAATAAACTGAAATAATAATAATAATAATAATATTACAATACTTGATTACATTTTTATGTTTGAGAAAGAATTAGTACTTAGTAATAAAATTGTTAAAAGTTATTCAACTCGTTTACACAATTTTTAACACTATAGCACTTCGGAAAGCGTATTATGTTTTCACGTGTTAAATTTTATTACCTTGTTAACATGTTTCGGCCTGCTATTGGCCATCTTCAGAACTGGTTGTTGCTGGACTTGGCGCCTTTTGTTTTGTTTCCTGTGGGGGTGTGTTTATGTAGTGTAATGTGGAATCAAAAGAGTGTGTGTGTTCTGAAATTGAGTTGTGTGTTGAGAATTTCATTTGGATGTGTTTCTGTGTGTCTGTATATTTCGTATTGTTCTAGTGTGTTCAGTTTATGGCTTTTTGGTTGGATGTGTAGAATTTCCATGTCTGTGTTGATGTCTCTGTAGGTGTGGTTATCATTTGTGATGTGTTCTGCATATGTGGAAGTGTTTTGTAATCTTGTTATGGCTTTGATGTGTTCTTTGTAACGTGTTTGAAATGATCTGCCTGTCTGTCCTATGTAGTTGTTGCAGGTGTTACATTTGAGTTTGTGTGGTCGTATTTGTTTGTTTGTGTGTTGAGATGTTTTTGTAGAATATTATTAAAAGTTATTACTTACCTTCATGTAGTTTTACAGAACAAAAATGATAATTCCGCTTGTTTGGACAATTGTTGAACTTAGGGTTGCCACCCATCCAGCTTTCGATGGCCCAGGATAACAGAGAGGATTTGGAATTGAAAGGGTTACATCAGCTGCTTGTATATGCAGATGATGTGAATATGTTAGGAGAAAATCCACACACTATTAGGGAAAACATGGGAATTTTATTTGAAGCAAGTAAAGTGATAGGTTTGGAAGTAAATTCCGAAAAGACAAAATATATGATTATGTTTCGTGACCAGAACATAGTACGAAATTGAAATATAAAAATAGGAAATTTATTCTTTGAAAAGGTGGAAAAATTTTAATATATTAGAGCAACAGTAACAAATATATATGACACTCGGGAGGAAATTAAACCCAGAATAAAAATGGGAAATGCCTGTTATTATTCAGTTCAGAAGCTTTTATCATCCAGTCTGCTGCCAAAAAAGCTGAACGTTAGAATTTATAAAACAGTTATATTACCGGTTGTTCTATATGGTTGTGAAACTTGGACTCTCACTTTGAGAGAGGAACAGAGGCTAAGGATGTTTGAGAATAAGGTGCTTAGGAAAATATTTGAGGCTAAGAGGGATGAAGTTACAGGAGAATGGAGAAAGTTACACAACACTCAATTGCACGCATTGTATTCATCACCTGACATAATTAGGAACATTAAATCCAGACGTTTGAGATGGGCAAGGCATGCAGCATGTATGGGTCAATCCAGAAACACGTATAGAGTGTTAGTTAGGAGACGTGTGGGGTAAAAGACCTTTGGGAAGACCGAGACGTAGACGGGAGGATAATATTAAGATGGATTTGAAAGAGGTGGGATATGATGGTAGGAAGTGGATTAATCTTGCTCAGGATAGGGACCGATGGTGAGCTTACGTGAGGATGGCAATGAACCTCCGGATCCCTTAAAAACCATTTGTAAATATTGAAAATACAGTACTTAAAGAATAGATTGAACAAAATTAATTGAAAATGTACTCCTTACAAAATAGATTCACTTGAGAAAACACTTTTGTGAATCAGAGTCACTTGTGTACAATGGATTTCTTATAGCAACTGTTTGTTTTGAAATATTTTTTTTCTTTTACCAATAGTGAGCATTTCCATATAACCCAGTTATGTTGACCAATTTACCGACACAGTCATTGCCCAGGGTGCGCCATAGGAGACTGGTCTACGCTACAACTGCGATGAGATAAGATGGAGATTTGTTGGGATGCCACAGGAGAAGTGGAGCTCCTGGAGAAAACCCATGTGTTATCTGGACCACGGGCTTGCCCAACACAAGTTACAAATTGGGAATATCCCGGGGATCGCACCCAGATCTACAGGATTTTAAGTCAGTGCTCTAGCCACTAGACCACCATGGAGGCTTTGTTTTGAAGCATTAAGATATAAAATACAACACAATCCTCCATTAAAATTTCACAATAAACATTGATTTTATTGTCTTTATAATGCAACTTGTTTTTTTTTTTTATCTGCACACAGTGAGGTCATGAGGGAAAACAATCTTTTAACATTTACATTCGTACCAGAAATACATGATATGTTTTACATTATAATGTACTCTACAACTTTTTTAAATTTGAGAGCTTTTCATCGACACTTATGAAAAAAATCCACCCATACTTCATGGAAATGTTTTTGATCTAACAATTTCCTTCAATTCACTATCTAGGCTTCATCTAAATGTTTTTGATTTAAGAATTTCCTTCAATTCACTATCTAGGCTTCATCTAAATGTTTTCGATCTAACAATTTCCTTCAATTCACTATCTAGGCTTCATCTAAATGTTTTTGATTTAAGAATTTCCTTCAATTCACTATCTAGGCTTCATCTAAATGTTTTTGATTTAAGAATTTCCTTCAATTCACTATCTAGGCTTCATCTAAATGTTTTCGATCTAACAATTTCCTTCAATTCACTATCTAGGCTTCATCTAAATGTTTTTGATTTAAGAATTTCCTTCAATTCACTATCTAGGCTTCATCTAAATGTTTTTGATCTAACAATTTCCTTCAATTCACTATCTAGGCTTTATCTAAATGTTTTTGATTTAAGAATTTCCTTCAATTCACTATCTAGGCTTCATCTAAATGTTTTTGATTTAAGAAATTCCTTCAATTCACTATCTAGACTTCATCTAAATGTTTTTGATTTAAGAATTTCCTTCAATTCACTTAGACTTCATCTAAATGTTTTTGATTTAAGAATTTCCTTCAATTCACTATCTAGGCTTCATCTAAATGTTTTTGATCTAAGAATTTCTTTCAATTCACTATCTAGGCTTCATCTAAATGTTTTTGATTTAAGAATTTCCTTCAATTCACTATCTAGGCTTCATCTAAATGTTTTCTATCTAACAATTTCCTTCAATTCACTATCTAGGCTTCATCTAAATGTTTTTGATCTAAGAATTTCCTTCAATTCACTATCTAGGCTTCATCTAAATGTTTTTGATTTAAGAATTTCCTTCAATTCACTATCTAGGCTTCATCTAAATGTTTTCGATCTAACAATTTCCTTCAATTCACTATCAAGGCTTCATCTAAATGTTTTTGATTTCAGAATTTCCTTCAATTCACTATCTAGGCTTCATCTAAATGTTTTTGATCTAACAATTTCCTTCAATTCACTATCTAGGCTTTATCTAAATGTTTTTGATTTAAGAATTTCCTTCAATTCACTATCTAGGCTTCATCTAAATGTTTTTGATCTAACAATTTCCTTCAATTCACTATCTAGGCTTTATCTAAATGTTTTTGATTTAAGAATTTCCTTCAATTCACTATCTAGGCTTCATCTAAATGTTTTTGATCTAAGAATTTCCTTCAATTCACTATCTAGGCTTCATCTAAATGTTTTTGATTTAAGAATTTCCTTCAATTCACTATCTAGACTTCATCTAAATGTTTTTGATCTAACAATTTCCTTCAATTCACTATCTAGACTTCATCTAAATGTTTCTGATTTAAGAATTTCCTTCAATTCACTATCTAGGCTTCATCTAAATGTTTTTGATTTAAGAATTTCCTTCAATTCACTATCTAGACTTCATCTAAATGTTTTTGATTTAAGAATATCCTTCAATTCACTATCTAGACTTCATCTAAATGTTTTTGATTTAAGAATTTCCTTCAATTCACTATCTAGACTTCATCTAAATGTTTTTGATTTAAGAATTTCCTTCAATTCACTATCTAGACTTCATCTAAATGTTTTTGATTTAAGAATTTCCTTCAATTCACTTAGACTTCATCTAAATGTTTTTGATTTAAGAATTTCCTTCAATTCACTATCTAGACTTCATCTAAATGTTTTTGATTTAAGAATTTCCTTCAATTCACTATCTAGGTTTCATCTAAATGTTTTTGATTTAAGAATTTCCTTCAATTCACTATCTAGGTTTCATTTAAATGTTTTTGATTAAGAATTTTCTTCATTTCACTATCTTCTTTGGAATTCAGAATATTTTTCACAGTCATGATCTCATCAAAGAAGTGAGATTCAGCAATGTTTGATCTGGTAACAGGTTACTCCATAGTATGAACTGTTTTAAGGACATTGGCTGTGTTCAGCCGGGACAGTGCTGAGGTAACGCTGAAATGGCAACAGCATTGAATGCCTTGCTGGCCTACAGCGCTGAAATAGCGGGCGCCATTTTTCGTAGCAAAATTTTTTTCGCTGCAAGCCTGCTGCTAGCCAGCGAAAGTGGTATCATATATTCCGGAGAAGACGGAACAATAGCAGCGTGTTTCTTTGTAAACACAGCAGACACTTGCAATGGTCGTTCAGGAACTCACAGCTGCTGTAACTCAGCAAAAATGAATAGCTGAATTAGCGCTGTCCCGGCTGAACGCAGCCATTGTATACTTTCACTGTCACCTCCAATGTTGCCAATGTAGCAAATTCTAATGTCACTAACAGTGATGAAGACTGATATTCCTATAAAATAACAGTTGGTATTCCCATTTTTATTTTTGTCACTCTCTAATTGTTAAATATGAGACAAAAACATGTCCCGAAGACCTCTTTCGGGATAATGAGACATAATAGTGAAAAAAGAGTGTTCCTGTATTTTACGAGTTGTGTGGGAACCCTATCTTTGTTAGAATATTGGCAATATTGGCAATAATATTGCCTGAGTGGCCCAGGATCAGAATGTCTTAGTGGTCTCTGGGTGAAGAGAGAGAGAGAAAAAAATAGAATTACTGCATAGCATGTATATTAATAATATTATATTTTATTTCTTTTTCGAAAGTATAAATTGAGAAATATGAGCAACTATAACAAAGAGAAGAAAAATATCAGCATTTAGAATTCATTATTCTGTACTCCATAAACAGTAACTGTGTTAACAGTTCGTAATACTCATGAACTAATTGCTAAACAGTAATGAATGACATTGTAATTTTAGGAGAGAAAAAATGTATATTAAATATCCATTATTTTCAACATGTTTTCTATAACACAACCTTAATAATATAATCTTATATCACATAAACAATGAGATGTTAATGAGGCCATAGAAAAGTAATAACTAGCAGGTTTACATCAGATTGTCATTTTATAAATAAGAGGAATCCCTGAAAACATAGAAAGTGTAAATATATAAAGTCATGAAAATGAATATATTCCACATGTACCCTTTAACTACCTAATTCCTGACATGTCAAGATCACTTATTATATTGAGCGAAAATTTTGCAATTATGCTTGTGTTTGAAGTAATCTCTTTTACATAGAACCTAGTCACATAGTACAAATACCAGGTTATGCTGATCGTAAGCTCATAACATAGAAGTCGTCATAAATATGACCTGTTTCATCCATTCCCCCATGCAACAAAAGATATGGGAAGTGCTGTTCAGCCCCGTCTCCTGAATCTACTTGTACACGAGCTCCATGCTCTTCACTATCATCTTCACTCTTTTTCTCGAACTTTTCAGGTAATTCCACCAGACTAAAAGCAAAGTCAAGTCTCCTCGGTGGTACTGAACCAGAAACGACCACCTCTTCCCATATCATTGTGTCTGAAACATCAAAATAAAATGAAATCAATTACATTAAATTTAGTGTATTTTAAAAAATATATGCTCAAAAATTTTCGTCACAAATATTTAGAATCTGAAATGAATAAAGTGCATCACACTGTAGCAGAAAAACATTATGGTAAAGTACAGTAAAAGACAAAATCGACGTGTATACATTCAAGTGCATAGCTGGAAATGCAAATCCCTACAAGCATATTTTGAAAGTCAGACATTTTGCGTTCCCAAGCACTGCAGAGGCACAGCAGGACAAATATACTCAAATCAGAAAGTCCTACTGAAATCAGGATGTCTGGTCAGTTTACTATCACTAATATCACAAATACAGGGTGATCTGTTTGGGTATGGATAAAATAAAAACACCGTAAAACATTTACTACTGAACTTTACTTGTTGAAACTTTGTGCATACAACACTGAAAGATGGGAGATTCCTCAGAGCTCAACATGACCCCCATTGCGCACCCTGCACAACTCATAACGGTGATGCAATTCAGCCCATGTCCGTTGTAACATAAGAGGGGTGATTTGTTGAAAAGCTTGCGTAATTTTTACTCTCATATCTGTGAATAGACAATGTCTTTAACAAAACCCCACACGAAGAAGTCAAGAGGGGTTAGATCTGGGGAGTTTGGGGGCCAAGCCAAGAGATAGCTGCTTCTCGTACTGGGTTTCGCCTGCGACCTCCTGTATTTTTTTTTTAACACAGAACCTGTTTCTAGAATGTTCGATACTACAACCACAACATTATGGAATCGTATTTAGGTACATTATGCACACCATACTCACGTCGAAATTCCCTTTGAACTCTTTTCACACTCTCAAATTTAGCATACCAAAGAAAATATTGTGCCCACTGTTGATTTGTAGTAGTAATTTTAATCATCTACGATTGTCATTTGTCCTTTCAGATTATGCATTGTTGATTGCCATATATGGAAACTCCCATCTTTTAATTATAATATAACCAGCAAGAAATTTTTCCTACTATCATAATAGCTTTATAATAATAAATTAATATTATCCATACCCAAATGGATCAGACTGTACATTATACTCTTTCTTTACTTTGCCATTATATTAACTAATTTAGAAATGTTAACGATGGAAAATTGCCTTCTGTTTCAGGATGTTTATGTCGGTATGATTCTAAGACATTATCATTATGGTGTAAATACAAAGTGGAAGTAATATACAGTGAGGTTAGTTGAGGATGCTCGGGTTTTCATCCTGAGCTGACCCAGCTATCAATGTGTTGGTTACCGCGAGAAACACACACTCGTCTCCGGCACTTTTAGGCCTACAATCCTACTGTTACAATGCCTAAAAGTTATAATACTCACCAAGCTCACATTCGTTGCTCAAAATGTCCTCCATTTACTGCAACACATATTTGACAACTTTTTATGAAATTTGCAGTCACTCTCGCAAGATTTTTTAAGGATGTTTTCCAGTCTTTCACCAATCTCATCTAATTTCTCTTCCGACAGAATACGGTGTTCTCTTTTCGGTTTTTGATCATTTACCGAACCAGTACACATGAACTTCTTATAAAGTCTTCTTGTTGTACTGGCAGCTGGAACAGGTCTCCCTGGAAACTTTTCCCGAAATTTGTGTCTTGTCACCGCACAAGATTTTTGTTTCCGTAAGTTTGTATTGTACAGATAATTACGTTCAAGTAATGAATGTCTTTACAACGGTAGCCTACACGGAGCACTTTAAACTTAACTTAAACTTTTAAGATTACAATTTTCATTGCTAACTTACTTCTCACAAGACAACTAAAGCGAAAATGCAGTGTCACTCAGTGCTTGCGCACCGAGAATGCAGATGCACTATTCTCAGTGATCATGCCATCTCTTGGCGGGGAACAGCTCCTGCACAACCTGAGTGTCCCCAACTAACCTCACTGTAATTGTGCAGATTTCAATCCTTTGATAGAGTACAACAAAAAATTATAATACCATATTAGTCCCAAATTCCGGGGCTGGATTGTTTGGCAATGGTACCAGACTTTCTTTTAGCCTAGGTCAATACGCCACTATCTTTCAGGCTGAGGTCTTTGCTATCTTAGCCAGTGTAAGGGAAAGTATTAGGCGGGGCTATTCAGGTAGACACATCCTTATACTTTCTGATAGCCAGGCGGCACTAAAGGCGATTGAATCGCCTTTGGTTAAGTCGAAACTGGTACTGGAGTGCCGGAATACCCTCATGACACTGGCAAACACTAACTCGGTTCATCTGAGGTGGGTACCAGGACATGCAGGGATTCACGGAAACGAGAGGGCGGATGAGGCTGCTAAAGATGGAGCTGAGACCCCATTTATAGGACCAGAACCTGTGTTGGGACTATCTTCAAGACCAATTAAGCAGGTCATCAGGGATTGGGCTCACAGACGACATATTAGTTACTGGAACTCAATTAAGGGCTGTAATCACAGCAAGGCCCTTATCAAAGGTCTTGCAAGGACAAAATCGAATGAGCTGCTGAGACTTAGCAAAAAGCAGCTATCTTGGGCAACAGGATTTCTTACAGGACACTGTGCCCTGAAGAAAAACTTATACAGGATGGGACTTATTACTGACCCACTGTGTATAAGATGTTCACAAGGAGATGAGTCAGTAACTCATCTGCTGTGCGTTTGTAATGCGCTTGCGCAACAAAGATCTCTCTTCTTTGGGAATCACTTTCCAAAACTTGAAGAGATCTCAAAGGTCCCAGTTCAAAGTTTGATACAGTTCATCAAGAACTTGAAACTTTTGGACTGAAAGGGATGAAAGACGGGGATGCGCAATAGATCTTATAGGTCGCAGTGCTTGGGCCGGAAGGAACACCCCTGTTAAATCAAATCTAATCTAGTCCCAAATTAATACTTTTCTCAGAAAAAATAATTTTCCCCTAAATGTTAACATTGTTTTACACGATAAATATCCTCACGATTTTGATTTTTACTCTTATCATTACAGAAATTGATAAGGAATGATTTATCTCTTTCAATGAAATGGACGGTTTTATTGCAAATTAAACACAAAAATTCACACGTATCATTATTTCCTGCCATTAGGAAGTCTGGCAACCCTTCTGCAATGACTAAGGGACGGGATGCTGTCGCCTCTACCTCCCCCCCCCCCCCCGGTATAGTATAAATCCCTCCCGGAGGGAAAAGTCTGAATTCAGCACTGGTTATAGAATGTAAATAATTCTATATAATATGTTCAGTGTTTACCTATACAAAGGCGCCACATGTCATTCAAGGCTCCAGAATTACCCAGACCTCCAAAGATATATATGAATCTGTTGTGATAGGCAGCTCCATGCGCTGCACGGCCACTTGGCTGTTGTGAGAAACTAACTGATGTCCATGTTCCATCTGCATCCAGCACGTGCAAGTCATCATACAAGTAGGTCCCTGACATCCCTCCATGACAGTACAACTGGAATGAAAAGCATTATAGTACTGGTAATAATTTGAAGTCCACATGTACACTTCGTGTACATGAATGTACCAAAATTAACAGTCCAACTGTGCAAAAACATGTTGGGTCCGATAAGTATAATATAAGTATCGAATATGTGTAGGTGTATTACAGTCAAATTACTTATCAGTAGTACACACTTATATATATTATTTTAATGTACCGAAGTACATATGATATTTCCATGCAGATATTCTGCGTCATCATACGATGAAAGCGTAATGGAACAGAGAAAAATTCTCTCCGGCGCCGGGATTTGAACCCGGGTTTTCAGCTCTACGTGCTGATGCTTTATCCACTAAGCCACACCGGATACAACCCCGGCGCTGGACAGAATCGTCTCAGATTAAGCTCCAACTCTTGGGTTCCCTCTAGTGGCCGCCCTCTGCACTACATCATAGGTGTCTATGAACATAGGACCAAAGTGCACACATGTGCTGAGGTGCACTCATTATGAGTGACTAGTTGGCCGGGATCCGACTTATGATGACGCAGAATATCTGCATGGAAATATCATATGTACTTCGGTACATTAAAATAATATATATGATATGCGTAAATCACTTCGTAATTTAAGACGGCGCTTATTCCGTCGGATCCCGGCCAACTAGTCACTCATAACGAGTGCACCTCAGCACATGTGTGGACTTCGGTCCTACGTTCATAGACACCTATGTCGTAGTGCAGAGGGCGGCCACTAGAGGGAGCCCAAGAGTTGGAGCTTAATCTGAGACAATTCTGTCCAGCGGGGTTGTATCCGGTGTGGCTTAGTGGATAAAGCATCAGCACGTAGAGCTGAAAACCCGGGTTCAAATCCCGGCGCCAGAGAGAATTTTTCTCCGTTCCATTACTCTTTCATAGTAGTACACACGTTGAACCATTATTATATTACATGAAATGGTATATAAAAGTTTTTGACAAACGTTTTCGCCATAACCATGGCATCTTCAGGTCATATTAGAAAAGAACACTGTAAGACATGATGAACACTTAAAAATATTCAGGTTAAAACAATCGTTAAAAGTTTAAAAACAGGTATGGTAGGCAGTTTGAACGTATGCCATTAAAAATTATTACATGTAGCATGAAAATAACACCATGAAGAACATAGCATAGGCAAGTAGAGTAAAAACATAACAATCTTCAAATACAGGCAGATATTGTTCCCAAAATCACGAAACATGCTACAGAATGTAGATCGCTCGTGCTGCTGTTTAATAGGCATATGAAATCAAAGCCCTGTAAAAGTATAATGGGGTAATGTAAGAGAATTTATTAAATTGAGAACTAAGAAGAGAATATTAATTTTGAAGGCGTGGTTAAAAGTACTTACAAAATAGTTGAGGAGAGGCTGACCTGATTCCAATGATGCAGCAACATGACTGAGCTTTACAGAGAGATATAGCAAATAAAGAAAACTATGTACCTGGCAAACCTAGTGGATGAACCGGAATTATTTCTGTACAATTTTGAAGAGTGGGTTATTTAAATTAGGATATTGTTCATTGAGTAAATGGGTATTATTATTATTACAATGGGTAGCTATGTAATACTCCTCTGTGGCATTCATGTACTTATTATGTTATTGTTGTTGTTTTCTAATGCCAGGCGTTTGACAATAAAGTCATTTGACCTCTTGCACTCCAATACTTTTCAAAGATATTATCATGGTCAGCCACTGAAGCACAGATTTTGAGGTGTTCCGAATCCATTTCTTGGTTTGAGTTGCACAATGGACAGTTAGGGGACTGACATATTCCAATTTTATGCAGGTATTTGGCCAAACAGTCATGGCCTGTTGCCAATCTAAATGCAGCTACAGACGATTTTCGTGGTAAATCGGGAATTAACTGTGGATTGTGATGCAGAAAGTTCCATTTTTTCCCTTGGGATTGTGTTATCAAATTTTATTTGTTGAAGTCTAAGTATGTAGATTTAATAAATCTCTTCACAGAGTAATACGTAGATTTAGTAACAGGTCTGTAAGTAGCAGTGCTGCCCTTCTTTGCTAAAGCATCCGCATTCTCGTTTCCCAGGATTCCACAATGGGATGGTATCCATTGGAATACAATTCTTTTATTGAGTGATATTAATTGAGAGAGCATTTTAGTTATTTCTGCTGTTTGAGATGGTGTATGTTTAGAGACTATTGATAGAATAGCTGCTTCGGAGTCTGACAATATAACTGCATTTTTAAATTTACTGATGTGGCATAGAAGATTCCTGAGACATTCACTTATTGCAATGATTTCTCCATCAAAACTTGTTGTTCCATATCCAAGAGATCTATAAAGTGAGAAGAGACAGCACGTAACACCTGCACCGGCACCTTGTTCTCTGGAGATCAAGGATCCGTCAGTGTATAAATGAAGCCAGTTTTGTGGAGGGTATCTAATATTAATTGTCTCTAAAGACAATTGTTTTAGTATTTCAGTGTTTACTTCTGATTTCAGTATTTCTTCTGTACTTATTATTAACTGTCTTTAAAACCTGGAGAGTGTCATCTATACTTGTAAGTTCATGGTTGTGATTGATTAGGTGTGTAGCAAACTTGGACTTATTTCTATTATGTTTGAAATCGGCAACATGTTCCCTATAGTGTGTGCGGAAAGTTCTCTTAGTTTGTCCTACATATTTACTAGGGCAGTTTTTACAATGTAAACTGGTTTGATTACAGAAAGTACAGAAGGATTAAAAAAAATTATGTAAGATAGGTAGGCCTGTACCTTATCTTGGACAGCAATGAGCACATGCCCTTGCCGAGGCTGTGGGGGCTCTCCCTTGGTAGGCAGGACACTCCATTCTCTGGTGCTCATATCGAGCTGATATGTCTTGAGATCAGTGACTGCTTCTACTCCCTTGGCACCTCCACTGAACACCAAGAACTTGTTGTTCAGCACTGCGATAAATAACATACACCAGTTTAAAAACATCGACCAAAATAAAATTAAAACAGAATAAAGAATTTATTTCTGTAATTGATTAACTAGCGGACTTACTCGTATTAATTATGTAAGTCTGTGAGGCATACAGCTGTTTCGATGCTTCATCACACCATCCTCAGAGCCTACTAGATCTCGGCGTCATCTCGAACTTCTCTGCCTGTTGTGTAGGTGCGTTTGATTGTTGAAAAGTGTTGAAAAGTGGAGTCAAATAGTGTGTGTACTGAAATTGATCTGTGTGTTGAGAATTTGATCGGGGTGTATTTCAGTGTGTTTGTATATTTCGTATTGTTCTAGATCAATTTCAGTACACACACACTATTTGACTCCACTTTTCAACAATCAAACGCACCCACACAACAGGCAGAGAAGTTCGAGATGACGCTGAGATCTAGTAGGCTCTGAGGATGGTGTGATGAAGCACCGAGACAGCTGTAAGCCACACAGACTTACATAATTAACACGAGTAAGTCCACTAGTTAATCAATTACTTATATTCAAGTGTTAAAAGTAGTGTACACAAGATTCAAAATGAATTTATTTCTCTTGACGATCTCAGGATTTGCTGTAGACAAAAGTTATTTTATTGTCAATATGTCAGCTTACAGTATTTAGTTATTTACAACATAAATCACGAGGGCGAGGGCATCACGTGCATTGCAATATATTATTACAAATTACATAAAAAAGGTAAAAGGTAAAGGTATCCCCATAACATGCCATGAAAGCACTTGGGGGGCATGGAGGTAGAGCCCTATGCTTTCCATGACCTTGGCACTAGAATGAGGTAGTGTAGTTGGCACCATGCTCTGACTGCCTTTTACCCCCGGGAAAGACCGGGTACTCAATTTTATAGGAGGCTGAGTGAATCTCGGGGCTGTTCTGAAAGTTTGGCAACGAGAAAAAATCCTGTCACCACCTGGGATCGAACCCCGGACCTTCCAGTTGGAGCCAGCTGCTCTACCAACTGAACTACCCGGCCGCCATTACAAATTACATACACATTTTAATCCAACTATAACATTTATTTAGAGCCTATAACTGTAATGAACGATTCTTGGTAACAATGAAAATCAAAACATAATGTACAGACTGACTGATCTCCTGTAGCATAATTTTGTCTAAGTCCACTTCATGCAGCGTCTGGTTCACATGACTAGAGAAAGGAAGTTTATTTATCACCTAATTTACCTCTTTAATATACGAGAGCCGTCCAAAAAGTAAGTTTCTCTGGGTCGTTTACAGATAGAAAACACAATTTCATGGAAAGATTTATTGGAACAAATAGAACATTTCTTGAGCTATTGAGACATTTGTCATACCATAGGATCAACTTTTGTATCCCTGTGTCGTAGAAGTCTGTCGCCTGGGATAGGAATCTGTGTGTGACAGCCGTCTGCATCTCTCTGTTGATCCAACAGTTTGGATATCATAGATAACATCATAAGAAAGACTAAATACAAACAAAGAAACGCGACACAAACAGAAGAACACAATAAATACATCACACTAACATATGAAAACAAAAAAAAAACATACAAGATTGCATCATCTTCCACGAAATTAAATACAACATTGCATACAGAACATAAACCACACTACAAAAACAATTCAACACACAGACAAGACACACAAATACAACATAACAGGTGTATACAAACTATATACTATAGTTGTAATGATTTCTACATTGGACAGACTGGAAGAACATTTCAAACACGTTACAAGGAACATATCACAGCCATAACCAAACCACACAACAATTCAACCTACACAGAACACATCACGAACTCCAACCATAACTACAGCAACATAAACACAGACATGAAAATACTACACATCCAACCAAAAGCCAGAAACTCAAAACATCTTGAACAATACGAAATTTATAGACTCACAAAAACACATCTACAAAACATCTTTTTTGTATCTGTATCTGCAATTTTATTTCTATTTCTTATTTGTTTCTTCTCTTTGCATTTGTTTCTTGTATACAGTGTGTCAATTTGTATTCTGGTGGTGTGGTAAAAAGTTCTGATTCCTTAACTCCGCCAGAATAAATAAATAAATGAATGAATGAATTAAATGAATGAATAAATGAAATAAATGAATAAATTAAATAAAATGAATAAATTAAAATAAAATAAATAAATAAATAAATAAATAAATAATTAAATCAAATAAATAAAAAATAAATAAATAATTAAATAAATAAATAATGAAATAAATAAATGATTAAATAAATAATTAAATAAATAAATAA
The DNA here is from genome assembly GCF_040183065.1 of Periplaneta americana. Taxonomy (NCBI): domain Eukaryota; kingdom Metazoa; phylum Arthropoda; class Insecta; order Blattodea; family Blattidae; genus Periplaneta; species Periplaneta americana. The sequence goes on along the minus strand of NC_091130.1, from coordinate 147,342,584 downwards.
TTAAATAAATAAATAAATAAATAAAATCCTGAACACTCAATTGAATTTCAGAACACACACCCTTTTCGATGCAACCATGAACACACCTCACCATAACAGGAAACCAAAACAGTGCAGGAATTCAGGATTCAGCAAATGATGAAAATAACATCGAAACTATGTTAACACTGTGAAGTCATTATTTATTAATTTAAATAACTTAACAGTTACTCAGTGATAAATAAATACACATTATTATTATTATTATTATTATTATTATTATTATTAATTATTATTTCAGTACATAGCAATGTACAGACCGATTATTTAGTCCTGACACCTCAGCGATGCGAAAGAGGGGAAGTAGTAGAAGTAGTAGGGACAACTCAGGAGTAGAGATAAGAGCGAGCGTCGGTAAAGGAATGCAATATAGCTTAACTGTACTAGAAACATGCTGCTCTACCACACGCATGACATCCGATCGCTCCGAAGGCAAGCAAGTGGCCAACCCAAACACCCCTTGGCATAACTAAATGGACTCGCCTGACCAAGGTGCACATCTCCAGCGACTGTCAGGACTAAATAATCGTACTGTAATTTTAGCTGCTTTGATGTTATATGGTAAAAGATGGCAACAATGAAAAGACGATCATATTAGCTTTTTAAGAATCCCTAATCTTATGTGAATCCTATGGAGAAGACAATAGAAAAAGAGTTTGAAACCGATGGCAAGACCTGGAGGGAAGTAAAAGCTCTGGCAAAGAAACGAGATCAGCCGTGAGATTTCACTGAGGCTCTACGTTCCACAAGTAATTAATAGTACATTATGCAACGAGCCTATAATGATAGTAATTAAGAATCGAATATGGATATTTATGAAACGAGCGCTCGTTTCATAATTTTCATACGAGCGTCTTAATTACCATTATAGGCAAGTTTCATACGACTTTTTATGCTCGACCATATTTCTAACTTAAATTATTCAGATGTATACATTTTATTTGTATCTGACAAGATCGGAAGTGACCTTGTTCTAGGTCGTGAATTGTGAGATGTGCGCAGACGCGAAAGTATTGATTTTTTTCCGAGGAACAATAATGTCATTGACCTTGACGTAGTCCCGTTAAACTTGATAATATTATAACCTTGATTATTGAATTCGACATTGAAAAACGAGATGACAAATTGAATTTATTTGAATATTATTTACAATTAACGCTAATTATTATAGTAATAGAACATAACCTTCTGCGACAGTATCGGATTTCCAGCCTCCGTGACTTTTCGCTAATTCTCTTTCGATTGCATATCCGAGAATAATCGATACTTGCGGTTTTATAACGGTACAAAGCTGACTTGTCATTGGCTGAACACATGTAAGCTGAGTTATCATTGGCTGAAGACCTGTACTTTAATGAGTAGGTGTACTTTAATGACATGCATTAAAGGACAGCTACCAGGTGTATAATTAGTACATTTCGGCATGGTCGAGCATAAAGAACGTTTTACTTTTATTTTTTATATATTTCCCAATAACAAATTTTGATGAAAGAAATTCTAAGATAAGTAAAAATACAGTGTGTAACTTGGCATCTTCAACACTTACCAACAGAGGTCGCATGGTATGTGCGTGTGGAAGGGATTTCTCCACTCTGCGACAGTGAGATCCACTGTTGGTTTTTAAGATCTAATTCCCAGAGATCATTTTTGTTCTCTTCAGTATTTGCTCCGGCAAATATCCATAATCTTGTAGAATCCTGTGTTTCCTCTTCAGTCTCAGAAGGAAAGAAGGCACTGTGTTCATAGCGAGCTTCAAAGTCTCCCAACACCTCCAAACGCTTGCATACCAAATATTTCAAGCTGAGAACCCAGACCTCGTTGTATAAAGAGTGAGGAGTGGCGCCACCAACTAGTATCAGCTTTGAAACGGAAACAAAAACAGGTCATACAATTGTAAAGCGTATGTCAAATGAATTTAACAATAGACTAAGGAAGTATTTTTCAAATAATTCTTGTTAACAATAACAGTTGTTTCAATTTTCTCAATTTTTAATAGTTACGTTACAGGCGTTATTCTGTACAGTGAATTATTCCCTCTAACAAATGGGTAACTAAGCCCGATGGAATGACTAGTGGTGAATGGAAAGAGGCTAT